>NW_026613701.1:0-54694 GCF_903798145.1 Danio aesculapii | reverse complement strand
TTAAGGAAGTTTAAGGAGTTTTAAAAAAATTAATTAATTAAAAATTTTAATCCATTAGCTTAGCATAATGAATCGAATCTGATTGGACCGTTAGCATCTTGCTAATTTAAGTTTTGATTTGTTTTTTTATTTAAAAGCTTGAGTCCTCTGTAGTTACATCGTGTAGTAATGCCGGAAATTGAAAAATTACTATTTTCTAGACCAACATTCCTAGGAACTAAACTCTTATTCTGGCATAATAGTCAAGATAACCTGCTGCTGTACTATGGCTGCACCAGTGACGTTAGGAAAATTATTAAAGCTCTTTTTTTTGGACTAAATGCTAATGTAAAGTGTATTTCTATAGCGCATTTATTGTGTATGGCCATACACCCAAAGTGCTTCACAATCATGAGGGGGGGAGGGGGTCTCTCCACTCCCCCATCATTGCATCCACTTGGATGATGCAATGGCGCCAGTGTGCTCACCACACACCAGCTATAGGTAATTGGTGGATGGGGATAATTGGGAGGCCATGATCGGTGACTGGCTGACTGTTCAAGGCACTCAGCCGCATGCCTCCCACAAGTGCCGATATACAGCCATATCTGCTACTCGTGTGATTTTGCTTGTGTGTATGTACATACATATATATATGTAAATAAAATAAATAAAAAAAATTCCCACCTCCTAACTCTAGTACTTAATTCTGAGCACTAACAGTTCCTTTGTTTAATTAGCACTTGTTGTGTGTATTGCCTCTTCTTGTCGAATCACTGAATGCCTCCTCAATTTTAAGTCGCCTTGGACAATGACTAAATGTAAATCTAACACAACCTGCTGAAACAAGGTAATACATACTGTCTGGTAATACACATCTTCTGAGAGCCTCCATCATCTCATCCACCTGTACAAAAGGGCCCTGAAAACAAAAACACACACAACGTCTAAATCACAAGTTAAAAATAATTAGACAACATACAGTACGCACACTAGAACGATCCTTCTTTCTTGGTTTATAGTGTTTCTGTCTGAAAGTTAAGAGCCGGTAACTACACCTCACAACTTACTGACTATAGCGTTCATCCTAAAACTCGACAATAATCCTGTTAGTCGCTGACATTATCTTCAGCAGGTGAAAAATCTAATGGCGAACGGCTGCTTCTCACTCAGGGCTGTCTATGCTAATGAGGGAGAAATCATCACTAATGGGCGGGGCTTTCCCACTCTGATGACACGTACAAAGGGAGCATGTCAATCAAAGTGTTTCTGCAGACTGTTTCTATCAAGTGTGATTATAAAAAGGTTTACTGAATACGTTTTTACCATTATAGGCTGGTTATATTCACACACTGTAGCCAAACAACTGTGTCTAACCACGTTTAAAAGTGATTTTTGCATAATAGGTCCCCTTTAAAAGAAAAGCTGAGGTGTTGAACTGACTGTAAAGCAGCTGGGAGGAGGCAGCAGCTTCATCAGGATGACAGCAGCAGGAGGAACAGGAAACACTCCTCCGGGAACAGGATGCAGTCCAGGGGCTGAAAGACAAAACAAAACCACCATATTAACACAAGAAGAGCTCAGATCACAACTGGACATGTTTTAAACTTCAGCTCTTCAATATGTAGATGGAGTTGTACTCACGCGCCAGGTGCCGTGGCTGGAAGGGGATCATCTGGCAGGTGTCAGGTTTGGGATACTCTGGTTTACGGTCAGCCTCGTCTTTCAGAGCAGGGGTAGAAGGAGCGACCACCGCCTCCGGGATCAGAGATGCATATTTGGCACGAGACACATCCTGCAAATCCAGATTGTCAGATGAAGGATTGATTGTTGTGGCATTTGTAAGTGATGCATGAAAAACGCCCAATATATTTCAAGCAATAAAATGGCGAACAAATGCAGGGTCCCCACTCTAAGCCAAATGTCAAATTCTCCCTCACAAAAGGTTGAATTTCCTATGACCTAAACTCTTTCACCCAATAGAGGTGCTTCTATTGAAACAATACACTGATTTCTCGCGGCCGCCATTTTAAACAGTGAAATCGAGGCTGCGGTGGGAAGGAACCCGGAAGTATCACCTGAGTCACACAGGAATGTTATGTACCTGGCTGTATAACTTATCAGCGAAGAGAAAGTGACACAAATTAATAATTTAACCGCCTTCAGAGTGACCCGAAGGTCTGTTCTGAATGAATAGTGAAAATAAAAAAGGATACTCATTTTCAGCTAAGTTAAGGGGAAATGGCACTAGTTTTCGTTCCCAAACACACGTTTTAGATGCCATTCATCAAACTCAAGTTAAGGAACTGACTCTTTTACTATATTAAACTTGTCACGATACAAAATTTCGGTGCTGAAATGTAAAAAGCGCGTTGAGTGCCCAGAAATGCACTATATAAATGTAAGGAATTATTATTATTAAAAAAATTCCCGTTAACATTTAAGCAGTGTTGATGGCGTTCCTAAACAGCGCTGATTTGCCATTGTGTTCACGTGCTCAACAGAAATGCCTGTGATTGGCCGTGAAGGTCATCAGTTCACCGCACTGCACTGTTACAGACAACACGAGGATGTGCTACAGAGGACTGCATTGTTTTATGGCTCACTGGGTTACATAGGCTGAAGCAGGAAAGCTCCCCCATGGTGTTTACCTGCTGCTATGAACTGAAGCCTAGGAGGACACTTAAACGTATTACTGTTAAAGACATTGTCATGTTGTTTGATACCTAATATGCTTTTAATTGTTTTAATTAAACTGAACTGAATGATATTAAAGTGATGTTTACACCATATCTGCGTTGACACCACAGTATGTTGCTACAATGTCTACAATGCTGATCCTATACTCCCGGGTTTCTTCCCACCACAGCCTCGCTTTCATGTTTCAAAATGGCGGCCGCGTGAAATAAGCATATTATGTCCAGGCTTTCAGTCTCATTTACTTCCATTAATTTTTAGCAAAACAAATCAACTTGCGCTAACGTGACCATGCGTCCTGTTTTTTTCTCTCACATGGTCACCCACTGAAACGAAGCCGGGCTGCACCTGGTCAGTACCTGGATGGGAGACCACATGGGAATGCTAGGTTGCTGCTGGAAGTTGTGTTAGTGAGGCTAGCAGGAGGCACTCAACCTGTGGTCTGTGTGGGTCCTAACGCCCCAGTATATTGAAGGGGACTCTATACTGCTCAGTGAGCGTCGTCTTTCAGATGAGGTGTTAAACCGTGGTCCTGACTCTCTGTGGTCATTAAATATCCCAGGATGTCCTTCGAAAAAGATTATGGGTTCAACCCTGGCATTCTGGGCAAATTTGCCCTCTGGCTTCTGTCCATCATGGCCTCCTAACCATCCCCATATGATAATTTGCTTCATCACTCTGTCTCCTCTCAACCAATCAGGTGGAGTGCAGTCTGGCGCAATATGGCTGCCATCGCGTCATCTAGGTGGATGCTGCACACTGGTGGTGATGAGGAGATTCTCCCTAATGTATAAAGCACTTTGAGTGTGCAGTAAAGTGCTATATAAATGTAAGGAATTATTATTATATTAATTAATAAGCTGACACCTGACAACTAGCGTCAACAAAACCCAACTGTGTTCTCCGTGTTAGCCTCAGTTAACAGGTACTGTCTGGTGACTGCATTTGACTTTAGTAATTGCAAGCTGATGAGAGAGAAAGGAATAAAATGGAGCTAAAAAAATAGGCAAACCTATACAATAGGTGTGAAGCAGGACAATATAAAAATATAGTATAGGAAAAAAATTTGAGAAATGGAACCAAAATTAAGTGACAAATAAAAGTCCTTGATAATCCATGATTTAAGTAAAAAAATAATACAATTGCCTGACTTTCAAACCTGGAATAGGCCTTTTAAATTCAATGATATTCCAGAAATTCCATGCCCACTGGGAACCCTGATGTTTACATCTTGATATAAACATCACTCTATAGTGTGAACTACATTAGGTTGCTCACTAGCAGTATCCCACTGCTCAGGCATTTCAGACTTACTTTTACCCCTAAATGACGAACGAAACAACTCTTATGCGAGTATATTGAATCATTTACAAAAAAACATTTGGTGTC
Source organism: Danio aesculapii (assembly GCF_903798145.1). Lineage (NCBI taxonomy): Eukaryota > Metazoa > Chordata > Actinopteri > Cypriniformes > Danionidae > Danio > Danio aesculapii. The sequence continues at coordinate 50,629 of NW_026613701.1, read as the reverse complement.
TAAAAATCTAATTCCAACAACAAAATAGCAGTGCGAAAGCAGTATTTGTGAACTGAGGTGTTTGTACCTTATATCCTAGAGCTTTGAGTTCACTGGGAGAGCAGGGATACAAATCCATGAACTTGTATCTGTCCACCAGTAGAGCAGTCTCCTTTCCCTCATACTCGTCTTTAAAGGCCATGAAACGTCTTCGCTCCACCTTCAGGATACTGGCCAAGTCCCCGATGTTGCTCTCAAAGGCCAAGAAGCGTGCCCAGATTTCCCTGTTTTACAAAAATCACAACGCTAACATTAGGAATCAGTTTAGAACAGCTTGTAGGAGAGTAAATGAGGTGGATATTATGCCATTTTTGAATGAACCATTCCTTTAATCAGATTTGTTTAGTTCCACACCACCCCTTCAAGTCAGCAAACTGGTATGTAATTGAAGCTCAACTGGATACATCGAGTAGTTTACGTTAAGGTTTTCAATCTGACTGAACCATCAATTTGATTATTAAAATCTTCCTTACACTCGCTACCTGTTAATTCCATATTGATTATAAAACATTGCTTCTTACCTATAAGGCTTTAAATAGTAAATCAACCTTCTGTCTTGTTACAATCCAACTCCCTCTAATATCTCTAAACTCAAGGCTGCTGGTAGTACCCAGAATAGCAAAGTCCACTAAAGGAGGTCGAGCATTTTCATATATGGCTAACACATACACTTAACACACAAATAGACTTCATTGAACATCTAGACATAGACATCACCTATATACTATATAACTGCAGGTTAACTTCATTTATATATACAATGCCTGACAAAAGTCTTGTCGTCGATCCCAGTTGTAAGAGCAACAAATAATAACTTGACTTCTAGTTGATCATTTGGAAAAGCCTGAGGTATCAAGACATGTGTGCTGCCCATTACATTACAAACCACAGGAGAGGGCAAATTCTTCAGCAGGATAGCGCTCCTTCTCATACCTCAGCCTCCACATCAAAGTTACTGAAAGCAAAGAAGATCAAGGTGCTCCAGGATTGGCCAGCCCAGTCAAGAGACATGAACATTATTGAGCATGTCTGGGGGAAGATGGAGGAGGCATTGAAGATGAATCCAAAGAATCTTGATGAACTCTGGGAGTCCTGCAAGAATGCTTTCTTTGCCATTCCAGATGACTTTATTAATTAGTTATTCGAGTCATTGCAGAGATGTATGGATGCAGTCCTCCAAGCTCATGATGGAGTCAGACACAATATTAATTCATGACTTTATATTCTATACTGTATATTATTTAAGTGACAAGACTGTTGTCTAAGCAGAGTCAGACGCTACTGTCCTTATTAGAAAATCAAGGCATGATCATATTTTATTTTGGTCAAGCAAGAGTAATCTAGAGGCCTTTGCCTTTCATTTAACACACTTCTGAAACCAAATGATCAACTAGAAGTCAAGTTATTGTGTTGTTCCTAAAACTTGGATAGGCGACAAGACTTTTGTCAGGTTGTGTATTAACCTTAACTAATAAAGTTATTAGTAATTAGTTATTAGCTAATTAACCTTATTACCCTTAACTTGTAATGTGATAATGTGCAGCTTCTGTAAAGCTGCTTTGAAACAATAATTATTGTGAATTGAATTTAGGGATGCTCATTTCGGTTAATTTTGCTAACCGACAACCGCCGCTCATTAATCGGTTATTAACGGTTAACTGGTCAGATTACTATTAATTTTATATTAAACAAATTGACGTGTCTATTTTGTGTCTGACACATTAAATATTGCATTTTAAAATACTGATTTATTTTTATATGCTAGCATATTAATAATAGAACAATACAACAGAGCATTTTCACGCACCTGCAGTGTTTAGCACAGAAGAGCAGAATAAACTAAATAAAATAAATAGGACTGCCCTAAATTATTTTCCACTAAAATAATTAATTTATATTACAAATCGAAAACACTGACTGATTATTTTTAATAACCGGCATAGGCTGTTTTTTTCCAATCATATTTTTGTCTTCCGTCAAAAATAGCAGACTTCCTCAAATCACTCGCTCCATGGAAAATATGCATTTATTTAATGCCGCTGTTATTATTATAATCACAAAACCTTTTTACATTTTTAATAGATATCATTATTTTAAAGATTATGTCTTGGTTTCCTCTCTCTCCCTCGCGGTTCAAGTGCGCGCGCTGCGTGATGAAAAGACAACAACGGGCGCATATGTTGACTTTTTGTTAACAGTTTTGTTGTTTAAATATGATATTGCATTAATGTGCATACATGCTTTATAAGCTGTAAAATAAAAGGTAAAGCCTATTTGTTGCGTTTATGACGCAGATCCAGGTCAACATCAGCGCTGGTTTGGTATCAACACGTCTGTTTCAAACTGCAATATTCTTCCATTTTGCTTCTTTGGCAAATGTGTCTGTAGCCACGGGTTATAAGTTATTGTCCCGCTAGTTAAGTATGTCTTGCAGTTGAACAAGTGGCCGACACAGCTAACAAGCTTTTTTCATTCCAAAAACGCGAGGCGCACTTGCCTTTATATGTTGACAAGGAAAAAAGAAGAGAAGAAGCGCGGTCCTCTTATAAAACGACTGAATCAGCTGGGTATCGATTGTGCATAAGTGTTGCTGTCTGTGTTGTTACAGTTGTAATATTTAATACTACTGTGATATTCAAGATTTGTAAATTCATACAGCTCTGGATAACTTAAAACAGCGATTAGACCTCCAGAGCGGTGTTAATGCATCCTGAAGTAAAGTGAAACGGCTATAAACTCCAGCAAGATAGAGTGATTATATGCAGACTCATACTTTAACTAAAAATAAAGTATAACTATAGAAACTGTGTTCATCTTAACTAAACGCTTCGTTGTGTTTGCTGGCCTCACGCATCGCGCACCTGTCAGTCAGTCAGCACGTAACGCCAAAGAATTAAACAGATAGCGCACAGCACTATACTGTTACAGAAAAGTTTGCGCTGTTATAATTCACTTACCTTTTAATACGTTTTGGTGCGATTATAATCCGCTATTAAAAACAACAACAACAATAACTGAATGTTTTGAATGGGTAATGTAGCCGTGGCGAGATGCATTTTGGTCCCCGCCATGGAAGAATGAATGTAGCGGAAACCATGCTCTTTAAAAGTTCTCTGTAGTTGTCTTGACAACACAAACTGCTGCTCTGGGATGAGCCTCGTCCAAAAGATGCCCCTCTTAACGCAAAGGCGCATTCAATCGGCCCCTTATGCAGCCAAACTAAAATATATATAAAATAATGATTTTAATTGTTAACTGATAGCATTAATCGGTTACAAACGCACCCTTTCAGTTAACGGTTAATCGATTATTTTGAGCATCCCTAATTGAATTACAAACTATTATTAAGTTTAGCTAATGTTAAACTGTAAAAGTTGGGGTTATTCAAACCTTAGATGAACGTAAAGCATTAACACTTAAAGTGTAAAACCAGTTAGGAGTAAATGAACTGAAACAGATGTCACAGCAGAATAAATTATTGAAACCCCACTAACCCAGATTTCTCAGGGGAGAGGCTGCCGGACGTCAGGACTCTCTCAAACAGGACTCTGGTGTTGTTGTCCTCTGTGATGGAGAGAAAGCAAACAGCTCGATAATTCATTTTTATTTTTGAAAACTCACACCTGGCCAGGCATTAACTCTCTTCCTTCTTTTAGTAACAGCCTAGCGACAGGATAAACATGGCCGATGTTTACTGCATGGCAAACACAGTCTCCTAGCTATCTCCCTTATAAAAGAGATGGATGGTTTGGTTGGTCTGATAAGTGCTTCTGTGTCAGATATCATACTCTAGCTGTTTATTTACACACACACAGATCTCACAGTCATGTTAATGATGCACCATCTCCCAATGCTAAACGTTTTTGCCAGTGTTTCACCTTACTCTATATGGATTGTTTGAAATGTGACAATAGAGGAAGACTAGTAAACATCTCTTAGACTCAAAAGGAGATTGTGAGTTAATGAAATGAATAGTGTTCTTACCATTTAGGTGAGAGAGGTAATCAATGTAGGCCAGAATGTACTCAGGAATGTCACCATACTTCTTCAGTCCGAGCTCAAATATCTTAAAGGCCACCGATTTGTCCTGTAGGGGGAGAAACAGTCAGATGCTCTGTTAATTGTCTTTGGATAATATATTTAAACATTTAATCAACATTCAATAAGAAATACAGTGATCCCTTGCTATAATGCGGTTCACTTTTTGCAGCCTCGCAGTTTCGCTATTTTTTTTGTGCTATTTGACATGCATTCATTTTTTTGTACAGAGCATCGTGTTCTGCATCCTGATTGGCTGTAGCCCCCTGTCAATAAATCTCCTTCGTGTCTCATGTACAGTACAGAATGCGTTCAGATAGCCAAATTAACATAAATCTTTGATCGCTAGCAGTGTGAGTCTCAAAAAGGGTTGTCTGCAGCAAGACTATTGTAAAGGGGGTTGCACAACGCATGCACCGCACAACGACACACAGCGCCATGCATTTTAGAATTGTAAACATGGGTTTATATCAGGGTATGCACATCGGGCCATGAACATTTCCTGCTAGTTATCAAACTATTTCATAACTGTAACAAGAGGCAATTCAATCATAATGTAATGTTAAAACAGCTATCATAAGGTTATTTATCAATATGTGGCTCTTTTTGAATTCTCAGATGTTATAGAAATTAAAAATGTAAATACAGAGAGACCATTGTTTTTGTTTACATCCCTCAAAATGGTCTGTAGTGTGAATAAATAGGAGCAAAGTGAGTAAAGTTACCTTGCTGCAGTAGTACTCCATCAGAGCAGCAGTGACGTACACGTGGTGTCGTGTTCGAGGATCCTCTCTAGCCTTCTTAAAGATGGAACGACCAGACTTGATACCTTCGGCTCTTCTGGCGAATTTCATATACTGAATATAGACCTGAATAAGCAGAATATAATTATTATGTCCACGAACCCTGAAATGAGTCTAAAAAGAGAGCTCTACTTACAAGTGTAGGATCAATATCTTCTATCGCCAGTAGGCGGTTGTATATACTATGAACCTTCTCGTGCTTCATACGACTCTGTAAAATACAGATCAAAACCATCAGAAATTGTCAAAATCATGAGTAGATTAACATATGACTGCCTACTTTTGCATATTAAAGAATATTGGTTCATAATGCTGAATGAAAGCAAATGTGCAAATAAAACAAATGCAAATTTACTGATATAAGTCGACAAAGTACAGAAGCAAAACAATCACTTGATATGTAAACATGAGACGATAGAAATTTGGTCACCCCCAACGATAAGGTTTCGTTAGTTAATGTATTTACTTGTGTGTGTGTGTATTTATTAATCATAGCTCAACATTTACTAATGCATTATTAACATCTAAATTCATGCTAGTTTAAATTAGTAAATGCACTGTGATTTACATTGACCAATCAATGAGCAGCTGTATTTTCATTAACTAATGTTAACAAACATGAACAAAGGCTGTAATAAATGTAAAAGGCAATTTGTTCCGGCCCTCCAAACTGTGACGAAGACATCAAAAATAAATTCAGTTCAGTCGAAAAACGGCCGCTATAGTTATGAAGTGACGTGCATCTGTTCAATACAGCACGAGCTGCAGTAGAAGGCTGTGCAGAGCGTGAGTCACCTGACATTAAGCGAGTGGTGCGAGCAGACGAAAACTAACCGATTTCACTATTAACTGCACTTTAATTTGTCACAGTTAATTAATCGTAAGGGTTTCTCAAAGCTGCATTTCTGTTGCACGAAACGAAACTGATGCAATTAAACAAAATAATGCCAAGTTGCCAACTGTGTTGCCCACATCACGTCTTTTCCGAGGGCAAATTTGTTATTTCTAATTAAATTAGATTCAACTTTATTGTCATTACACATGTACAAGGCAACGAAATGCAGTTTCGGTCTAACCAGCAGTGCAATAGCAGCAAGTGCAGGATATAGGTATAGGTTATAAAGTGCAGTTATAGAAAAACTATGGTAATATTTACAGATGGATGTACTATGAACATTATATGCAGGTTGTATTAGCTATGAACAGGGATTAGCTGTTAGAATACATTAGCATATATTCTAATGTAAGAATATATGCCAATATGCATACACATGCGGAGCACACGCAGTAGAAAACATCTCACGCTGTAGTGGTGAGAGTTGTGCGTGCCTTTCAGTGCAATGTAAACAAAAGATATATTAGACGAATTATTATTAAAATGATTATGTATGAATGAATGCAGAGGATAACAACAGTTCATATAAATAGCTACTTAGCTAATATAAAGCTTAAATTTACATAAGACATGATAACCGTGAAACCATGATTATTCTTTAGACTATAATCGTACAACCAAAATCTATAATTGTTGCATTCATAATTGTTGTGCAGTTCAAAACATAACATATGAATGTGTCTGAATGTAGAAAAAGACTGCTTAAGCTATGCACTGCTTTTGTTGTGCTTTGAAATACAACAATTGAATTTTTGTTAAAAAAATAGCCTATTGTACAATGCACTGATTTTATGAACATACAATATATTAACATTTTAATGTAGAAAAAGCCAATGTTGGTGTCTTAAGGAGCAAAAATACAACATATGGGCTCTTATATGCTGTTGTGTCATCACTCATATTGCAAGTCATATCACTCCGGCCCTTCGTTTGGGATGCTTTTCATGAACTGGCCCCCATGACAAACTAATTGTACAGCCCTGGTGTAAGTAATAGGCCTGTACAATATAGTTTCAACTTCTATATCTAAAAAACGTCTTGAAAACAAAAACACTGATAAACACGAGTGAAAACGGTGTGTACAAGCCTTTATTCTTACCTCTTCATAATCTGCAAACGAGAAATACAGCAGCATGTTCTTCTTTAGCAGAGTTCCTATGGCGCGCTCGTAAATGTTCGCGGCTTCGTCACTGAACAGCTTGGCATTGTTCATGTCCTGAACGAGGAGATCAAGAGCAAAAGAAGAGATCACGTTAAATGCATGCAATATAAAATTAACAACTAATAATTACAAAAGAAGCCATTCAGCCATGCTTTCAAATCCAAGCACAGGCAGTAATACAGTCTTTTTATTTAGTGATATGCAGACCAACCCCTTTTTCTGCCAGGAGTTTGCTAGACTGTTCCAGGTACTGTGCAGCTTCGTACCAGATGTCCGGGTGATGCCCGAGTACCAGAAGGCACTGCTCATAGGCGAACATCACTGCAAATGACACAACTTCATACATGAGATACTGTTTTCCATCTTAAAGACTGACTCATTTCTAGATGCTTTCTGACAGTGAAATCAAAATACTTCACTACATTTATGTTTACATGCTCTGAAAATATAAACGGTACAATCACACAGATCTTTATATAGAGTTACCAGCATACATTCAATACGTGCAAGTGAAAGCGACATATGCCATGTAGCAAATTAACCAGCGCTTTACATAAAGATGGATATGCAAGTTCGGCAGGGAGATTAATCGAAATGACATTTCAAATGTGAAACTGTGATTGTCATGCGTATCTTTTCAGGAAAGCAATGTTGCGTAATTAGCAGTAAATATCCTCTGAAGGCCAGAGGGCGCGCTCATGTAATAAACCCCAAAAAATCCCTATGGAATTGCATTATAAACAAAAGATTTAACTTTTTAATTGATACGTGACTAAATATCATATGACTATGTAATAATCCCACAGAAAAATGTATTTCAAGCACTTGACTGAAGTTATGATTATCTACTGTGATTATGAATATCATATGACATGTATTAAGATCATCTCAATGCCATTATTTTCCCATTAAATACATTTTTTATAGCTTATCAGGGAACTACAACTCTGTGTAGTAAATACTGAATCTGAAAGCATGTGCAGAAGGTTTACTAGAAGCAGCTTTACTGACAAAATGTACATGAAACAGCTTTGTTAAAACCATTACATTGATAAATTCAGATTTGGATCTTTTAATTGAAACCCCTGATATAGACGATATAACATTAACCAAGGAGCAGTTGTTGGTTGATTGACAGAACCCGCTGTGCCATAAGTCACCTCTCTTTGTGATGAGCGTCTGGTCTTCAGTGCGCAGCGGGTTGCTCTTCTCCCACTGGATGTATTTCTTCCACATCTCCACCTGCTGGGCCTCCTGTGGGGAGTTCTGGGGCGGCACTGAAGGAGCATTCCTGTCCAAACCCTTCATCACAGTCTCATACTCCTAAAAGAAAAAAAAAAACAAAAAAAAAAAACACACTATCAGCTGATAGAAAGAACAAAGAAGAAAGTGACGAGAAGAAATCAATAGTTTTCCTTGTCAGATAAAGTCAAATGCAGTAGCCAGAGATGGAGATCAACCAACGTGGCACTTCTACAAATGGTACAGTACTTATAGTGTATTTATTGCTCATTTTAGAACCTAAAAATTAAAAAACACAAAAATGAGAAGCCAAACGCAGGCTTTCAGACCAACATTTGAGAGCAGATCATTAGTTTATCATGATATACTAGCCTCTCTAATATTAAAGTAGCCCTAATTTATGCTTTCTATAATATTGGTTTAGAAAAAAAGACATTTAGTAGAAAAAATGATTATTGTTATTATATTAAAATTATATTAATATGACTTTAAAAACGCGGTAATAATTATTTTGCTTTATCCCATCACATATTTTAACCCATAAGGAACTTACCTTAGCAACTCTCCTGGCATTCATGTAGTCTCTGCTCCTGTCTTCAATCATCTTTTTGGCCAAATGCACATTTATACCCTTTAAAATTAAACGACAGCATTTTATAACCAACTACACCAATAACAAACACATTACAGATGAATAAAACTGAACAAAGAATTAAATGTTAATAAATAAGTTTCTATAGAAGGAAATAGTTCACCCAAAATTGAAAATTCTCCACTTGATTTTTTTTATCCTGTTGAACACAAAGGAAGCCATCCGGAAGAATGCTAGGGAAAAACAGCCATTGACTCCCATAGTATTTTTGTTCTTATTATTGGAGTGGATTGATGACAGCTGTTTTTTCCCAACATTCTTCAGAATCTCTTATTGTTTTCAACCAGAAGAGGAAATTCATAAAAGTTTAGAACCACTTGTGTATTTTCATTTAAGTGAACTATTCCCATTTCACCAGAACAGCACATTGATCCATTGTCTGTGTATGTTCTCACCTCTTCATATTTGCTGTAGTCCCTCCAGAGCTGCTCAATGTTGATCATAGGGTTGACACAGCCTCTCTGGTACACGCGTCTGACAGCAGTGATCCGCTGATTTTCAGCATATGACCCGACAGCCTCTCTATACAGGACACACACAGAGAGCTCTTCAAATGCCTGACCTTAATGAACAATAAATGGGTTTTGGGGATATAAATGGTGTACTTACACTCCTTTGAGAAAATTGATATAATCCACCCAAATCTAAGAAGAAGAAGAGGAATTGAGTTCAAGTCATGCCATAGAACAAATCTTGATCAATATGGTAGGCCTGTCACGATATCTATTTTTTGTTGTACGATATATTGCACCAAAATATATTGCGATAAACGATTATTTCAAAACCAATTTATGCCACTCATATAATGCCACAATGACAATATATAAATATCACAATGCAAGTACACTCGTCCAAAGAACACATCATATTTTATTCTTAAGAATATTTCACTTAAAGTCAATTTAACGATTTAATAATGAGGCATTAGAATCAGAATGTGAAAATGCCAATGCTAAATAAATAATAAAAAAATGTTAACAAAAAAGTGTGAGGTAAAAAGTATCATAGGCAGCGATATCTGCTACAAGATCAATTTTCAGTCGTCAGACATCTACATGAAAATATAAAGTAATTAATAGTAAATACTATAGTTATTTTTAATCATACTAAAACTGACACCTCCAATAGAGATAGAGATGTCGCACAATCAGCTTAAGTGTTGCTAGAATTGGTTATGTTTGGTTTATACTGATTTTAAAAATGATTGAGGTCACGTTCATGTGTTGTGCGATAAGTCTATATATTGACAGGCCTACAATATGGACCGTCAAATCCCTCACCTGATAGGACATAATCTCCATCCCAATCTTATCCAAGGCAAAATCATAAGCCTGCGCCATCTTTTCCCTGTTAAAAAAAACAGCACATTTTGAATACGCAATAGTCTTCAATTACTTTTCAACATGATGTGAAGTTAAAGCTACAATATACAATAGTTTGTTTGACTTTCATTCCTTTATGTCCTAAATTTTTTAAAACTGCATAGTACTTTTGTACATTGGATTCAGTCTGAGATTCTCAGTTTACTAACTTCTTACAACACACATTATATTATCAGCATAAGAGTATGTTGGATTGAAAAGGTAACATTTCATGTTCTCTTTCCCCTGATAATTAAATAGATACAGCATTATTAGATAATGTTTTGACAGTTTGCATACCTTAAAAGGCTATGTCTTTTTTAACAGTGCTCAGTAGAAATAATCCAGCATATAAAATACTTCCTATTCTTATTACATTATAAACAAGCTTCCTAGATGTAGTTTTTATGAATAAAATTTTGCTGCTTTGTAGGTTTAAACTTGATTTGTAGTCCTGTCTCATTCATAATATAAGTTATTACAGAATTTTTATACTTGCTATCTCTCTCTACTATTATTATTTTAAAAAATAGTAATATATACAGCACTATTAGACAATATTTTGACAGTTTGCATGGCCATAGCTTTTTATAGTGCTCACTAGAAATAATGCATTATCTAAAGACTTCCTATTCTCATTACATTACAACCAAGCTTCCTAGATGTAGTTAAGCCTGAAATTTGGTTTCTTTCAAGATTTAAATTTGATTTGGAGTCCTGTCTTATTCATAGTATAACAGTTATCATCACAAAGTATTTAAGTGTGAAATCAAATGACCCTTTATTCTAGACCACTGGTGTCAAATCCAGTTACTGGAGGGCCGCAGCTCACAAGATGATTAAACATTTTTTTAAAAAGTGATCAATCGATCTATATTTTAAATTTCAGTAGAGAGGTCATGTTACGATCTTTGATTGGTCTCAGTCACGTGATGTGATTTCGCAGGTCAGAGTTCACCAAGCTGGAACTTTTCAACATTGCGAACTGGGAAACTTGTCGCACGTGCTTGTTTCCGGTCTGCCGCATTCGTGTGCTTATGAACAGAAGTCTATGGAGGAAAAAAAAGTGCAGTGTGCCCGCGGCTCAAGTGTGTTGAAACAGGGTTGGAACTAAACTGTGCAGAGCTGCGGCACTCCAGGAACTGGATTTGACACTTGTGTTATAGACATTGACACTCAGTTCTAGACATTGGAAATACAATTGTGTGACATACTTATAGCTGGGCAGTTTTCCTTTGGTTTCACGGACGTACGAGAGGTAGCACTTCCACAGGTCAATGTGCAGGACCTTCATTAAACACCTTTGAAATAACTAAGCAAAACATCGAACAGTCAACACACCCCATAAGACAAAAACACAGCTTATACAAATGCAGAAACACATTTTTAACCCATTTGTGGGCTGTTGGAGAGGTTTTCAACCACTCTGGGGTCATTTTTAATCTTAATTAAGCCACAACTTTCTCTGTTTCAGCTAATGGAATGATTTTTGGCGACAAATCTTAACATATTTTGGGAAAATTCTTTGAGACTAGTCAAATTGGCTACCCTTTCATTATGTCTGGGGCTGTTTTTGCATTCTTGATCGTTGGTGGTTCACACTGTTGGGAAGAGGTAAAATGTGTAACTTGACTGTTGATCATCAGTTGGCAACATTAACCCTTTAGATAAACCTGTGCAAAAATGTTTCTGGCTTTTATATGGACAACAGCAGATTTTAGTGTGCGTGCATAAATACACTTACTATGTTAACCATGTTCTGAGATCTGAGCTGGTCATTTTGATTTTTCACAGACATATCAAGATAAGCGTGCAAATGTCTCTCTCTCTCTCTCACTACAATCCATATAGAAGGCAGAAACTAAGCTTTAGTATGCACTGCAACGGATGAAAAATTACACCATTTACCCCATCCCAACAGGGAAAACCAGTAACAATCAAGAATGCATGATTACATGGTGTCAAGGCTTTGCAATCAAATAAATTTTATTATAATGGAAGTCAATGGGGCAAAAACAGCCCCAAACATAACGAAAAAGTAGAAAATTTCAACAGTACACAAGGGTTATTAAATGCTAGTTTTAATTGCATTATGATACCATTGCAGACTGAGGTGAACAAAACAGTCAAATTCTAGACATTATATAACATTATAAATTATAATCACGCATCAAAATATTTTGCATACAATTACAATGATTATTAAATGGTTATATCATGGCACATACTGAATAATTAGTGTGTGTATATTTATATATGTATATGTATATATATATATATATATATATATATACACACACACACATATACATATATATACACACCTCATGCCATTTATAATAAACTTAGGATAATGCAAAAGAAAAGAAAAATGGTTTTATTATCAAAACAGTTTTTATCGAAACAGTAATGTGATCTACAGGGTTCCCACTCTTTCATGGACACCAAATTCAAGACCTTTTTAAATGACTAATATTTTAAATCGAGCTCCTTTGTAATTCACACCCCCAGCATACATAGCACCATGAAAGTCCTTCCTGAATTAACATTACACTTAATATTTACATTAAAATGTCAATGATGTTTTGAATGTCGTTTTTAAAAATGTTGACCATTTTAAAATTATGTTCAAAGTAGTGCAATTGTTGAAATGACACCATAAACTTCAAATTTAAGCACTTTCAAGGAGCCATGTTTGGTTAAGTACTTTCCAGGCCTTTGATTCGTGTCTGAAAATCAAGTACTTTTAAGAAGTGTGGGAACCCTGGATCTATGTAACCAGAATGATGTTTTATCTTTGAACTAGAATCGCAAACAGATTTTTTCCCTCTCATATTTTAATATCAGATTGACCGTTGATGGACTGAAAAGAGTAAACACGGTATTTCTAGCAAGGCATGTGTCGTGTTATCTCTTAACACCATCTTTGTTTACTCTGAGCATCTAAAGTGGTGACCTAGATAAACCCCAGATGTTATGGTTCATGAGTCTGTCAGCCATACGTTAACAAATGCTTACCTTTTCAACCTTGTCATAGTTTTTAGCCTTGATCTGTAGACACATTTGAAAACCAACATCATTAAAATCGCGTTTTCGTAAGAAGCAAAACTGAGTGGCTCCACACACTTTGAGGTCAACAATGTGACATTCACACAACCCTGCATTACATTTTCATTTCAGCCTTTATTAAATTGAATCCATTTTATGTGTAAATGATCGACAAAGCTCCTTAGCTGATTGTTTTGTATTGTTTTTGCAGAAATGCTGCTTTTTGGAGTGCAAGCCTATGGAAAAAGTTACAGGATGCATCAAGAGCAGGGGTGTCCAAACTTGGTACTGGAGGGCTATTGTTCTGCTGAGTTTAGCTCCAACTTGCTTCAATACACCTGCCAGAAAGTTTCTAGTACATCTAGTAAGAGCTTGATTAGCTGGTCCAGGTGTGTTTGATTTGGATTGGAACTAAACTCTCCAGGTCACCAGCCCTAGAAGACCAAGTTTGGACACCCCTGATCTAGAGCTTTAAGAATTTCTTTCTTTTTTTTTTTAAACCCTCTGTGGTACTGTAGATAAAGCAACTGGAATAGTATGATGTGTCAATTATGAACTACTACTAGGTCAATTACTACACTCAGACAACTACAATAGCTTAAAACTGCTAAATGCGTTTCTCATTCACAAACGTTGAACAGAAAAAGTGTAATGTTTTATTACAGAATAATATTTATTTTTTTCAGGAAAAACATACTCGAAAGAAAACGTAAAAACACTGCCATAGAGTTTAACAACCAGAAATCTCACAGCAGACACAAATATAACTTTAGGGCTTAATAATAAGAATTTATTTCTGCTGGTAAGCTACAAATGATACATTTATTTATAATTTAACACCATGAAAGCAGCAATGTCTATATTCATTAGGGGATGAACAACAACATCGATCAAAACATTCTTAATAATTTACCAGTTTTGTCTTAAGTCAGCATACAAACAAATGCATATATACACCAATGTAAAAAAATCAATAATGACAATCATGCCATTTATTGCATGAAGAAAAATTACCATTGTTACAAACGGTTACATTTGTTGTGTCAAATCACAGATTACAGCTAAAAAATTAACTAACTTCTCTCAATCACAAAAATCTAGTGCAGTATGTCAACATGAGATGCATGATTTGGTACTGAACTAGTAGGGAGAGCAAGTCTTTATGAGGAAAAAAAAAAGACCTAAAACTCACACTAAGTCATGCACTTTTCAGTATTCTGAAAAAAATACAACTGAAGCAACTGAATAAAATGCAAGACAAATAAAGTGTGTGAAGATTTCCCCAAAATATTAATAACAGACGATCAGTGGAGCTACTGAGTGGTATCATGATGTCCAACACTGCAAATTTACGATTCAGAAGTGCAGATGTACTGCAGGACTACAAAAATACACAATCTACTAACCCTTCGAGTCTGTGTGAAATTATTCAACATGTCAAAACAAGTAGCTTTATGATTAAGGCCTTGATTAAGAGAGAAAATTTAGTCATTTCATTTAAACACAAAAGAAAGAGACTGACCAATCCATTTATTTGAACTAACGCCAGTTCAGGAGATGTGGGTAGACTTAATGAAGTTTTCATTCTGAATAATAGTCTTTACAACTCTCCACTTGTAAAGGCAGCACTTGTTCTCCACTCCAGAGCAGTACTACTAGCACAAAATATGCTTTAGTCACTGGGATTTTAAATATTTTGTATATTACAAACTAGGACAACAAACATAGTTAATCCGATTGCCATTATTATTAAAAACAGTAGTTGAACACCCCCACTAAAAAGTAATTTCATTTACATGCATGGCATTCCAAACATGTGACCTTTATAGGCAATGAAAATAAATGGGATCCAAAACAATGTTAATCCCTGTTCAATTTCATTAGAGAACAAAAATAGTTATCTTTCTTTTGGATCACAGATGAGAGCTATAAATAGGTTTGGAACAGCATGAATATTCATTTTGGGGTCAATTGCCTTATTAATGCCCTGCGGTTGTTTGTAATAAATCATGATCATCACTGAGATCTGCTGTAAGAGGTTGTTGGCAGTGCGTCTGAGCTTCAGGGCAAATGGTGACAGCCTGACATACTTAACCAACCACTCAACAGCTCCAAACGGAATCAAACTCAGCATGACACGGTGTGAGAAATAGTGGTATCAAGGCAGAACGGCTGTCACTGCGCTTCTCTCCATGCCTCTGACACACGCATGCATGCACGCACACTCACTGACACAATTACAATGCACATTACAACCACAAGCCAAACTTGTTACAGTGCATTTTATTACGGCAGAGGTAAAAGGAACAGTTTGTCAAAAAAAAAACAAAAAAAAAAACAAGCAGTCTTGGTTTTAACCAAGCAGGGAGAAGCTTGAACAGTTATTAGTTTTCAAGATTAAAAACGTTCAATCAAACTGAACACAATCTGATCCAAATCTAGGTCATGATCTGTGGCTAAATGTTCTAATATTTGATTTATTTTAAAATGGCATATATTTTAACACGAAAATATACAAACTTCTATTACATTCAACCAATAACAAAAGAAAAAGATTGCACATTTGTATTATTAGCAAATACTGGAGACACAAAACTAAGAAAATATTGATTCCTATTCTATTTAATGTTCATCTTTTCAGCTCATCTTTATTTCTATAGCACTTTTACAATGTAGATTGTGTCAAAGCAGCTTAACATAGAAGTTCTAGTAAATTAAAACTGTGTCTGATCAACTGATTGAATAAACTATCCAGGGTGAGGTTATTTGGGAGTTTTGGGAATTATTTTGTGAACATTAGATTGAAGATCCTAACTGGCTCTTACTAATGCAGCATAAAGCTGGTTCATGTCACACTAAAACAAGCTTTATACATCAGATAAAACTAATTATGAACTTCTGATCTTGATTATGATAAGTGTCAACATGTTGTTAAAGTGGTAGAAATGGATTAAAATTACTTGGGCTGAAAATAAATCAGCCATTTAGGGCTGGGCCAATAAAACAATCATATCGAATAGCAGTCAAACTTATATTGATAACAATAATAAGCTCCGGACATTTTTACTCAATATTAATTCTAAGAGCACTCACACAGCAGAAAAATCCAATAGGAATGTATAATTGTGTTGATATTAGAGATTCACCCAATTCTTGTTCTCCGAAAATTATTGGATATAAATAGGTCACCCAGTATTGTTTAGGATGCTCGTTTCACTTTCCCGCCAGCAGTATCCACATTTAGTCATGGCTGAGATGCTCTTTAAAAAGTGAAAGCATTAATAATTCATATCGAAATATATATTAATGTTCAATATAGAATATAATTATCAAGATTGTATTTTTGCCATATCGCCCAGCCCTACTCCCATTGCAAAGCATTTAGTCTCTGCTTTTTGGATGCAGTAACTAGTAAAACTGTAGAGACTGAAAACCAGAATAGGCTCCAAACACAAAAGAAAAACTAAATTAAGTGATATTCACTTTATGTTAGACAATGGTATTAGATACAGTGAACAAAACAGTTTGTGTTTTTACATTATACTCAAAATATAATGCAGACTAATCTGGGATTACAAGTAAATCTAGTGAGTAACATTATTTTGAAACAAATTTATATACCTTTGTTCAGTCCTTACAGAGTTTTTATTAGTATTTTGTTGTTGGCAAGACAATTATAGAGTATTAGATTATAGATTTTTGGGCTAGTTTGCTCAACTACTGTACATCAGGGAAAAAATAAAAAGCTTATCTGAGAACAGCAACAGATGCAAAGGTAAGGTTGGTCAGTAATGTTTTAGTGCGGGCTCAGCAAAGGGTCAACTTCATCCATTAATTTTGCAGAAAAGTTGGGTAAAACAATTTTTTTTAATCACTTTAACCACCCAAAAATGAAAGTTTGAGTATTAAAAAAAATTACCTTTAGTTTCCATAGTGGTGATGTTGAATAATTTTATTTAAAGAAATTTTCCAAAATAAATGGAGAAAAAGTTTAATTTAAATAGGAATATGAATAAGTGGTTAATTCTAATAAAAGTGTATTTGTGAATCTGAATGTTCCTTGTAAGGTACTCACCAATACAACTAGGGCTGCACAACATTGGAAAAATCTAACATTGCACACATTTTTTTTATTCTGCAATGTATATTGCGATATGAATGTAATTCCACCTTGAATTTCTATTTGAAAAGAATTTAATATTTTTGATTGATTGGGATGATTCTGTAAGGTAGTGCATCAGCATAAAATTTAATAAACAATCTACATGAACAGACAAATTCAAATAAAAAAACATTTATACCAAATAAACAGCGTTTTATTGCTTTCCAAGACGTCTAACTGTATTCAGCTATACAGTAATTGAATCATCAAGTGTAAAATAATACTACATAATCTTCGTTGTATAATCAAGTCAGTAAAATGTATTGTTAATGAAGTTAACAGCACAATTTCTTATGCCTGAATGCTTTTAAAATGTTCATTCAGTCACAGGACCCAAAAACACTTGATCAATAATAATAGACTTAACATTGGAGATCCTACGATGTGACTATTGCGAAGGATCACATTGCGATATCGATGCTGAAACTGTATATTGTGCAGCCCTAATTACAACACAAACCCTGAGCCTAATCTGCATATGATTACATAAATCATATATTAACAATACATCAATAATCTAAAAGTAAATCTTAATTCTTTCTGCAAGTGTGTACTCGTAAAAAAATTAATAATAAAAAAAAAAAATACTAATTTGCCTCAGAATTTCTACCAGCTAGACTTAATGTGTGAACTGCACATTAATAGAATATGGAATGAGGGACAAGAGAGAGAGAGACGCTAATAATTGTGAATAATTAATTAGACAAACCACAACAACCTCAAAGAAATGACACGGGAGGCAAGAAATTGACACAAGTAATAAAGGCTAAAGCACTCCAATACTATTAAAATTGTTTTAATGCTGTTGCAGATGAAACATGCAACAATATCACCTCATAAAACTTAAAAAAATATAAGAAAAAGAATGACCCCTAAATGATACAAGCTATAAGAGTTTCCCTTGACGCCCTGATTATTGCTGTTGTGTGAATATCACATTGTCGATCAAAATGTGGAGAAAGCATCGTCATGCACAGATATTTTTTAATTAAAATGAAATATAACCTCGGCTTCAATGTATAGCTTCCAGAATCTGCCCGAACTGGGAAACTGGGCGACAAGTCGCTCATATGTCTTCCTTGCTTTGTCTATGGGTTGATTCTAAAAGAAGTGAAATTCATTTACATACAGAATCAGAACGTACGTCCCAAGAGACTAGATTGTTACATGATTTACAATCCGCGACCCTCCCGTTCCCTCCCAAAACATGGAACCCCAGGTAAAAAGGAATGCAACCCTGTGTCACTAAACCTGTGCTTCACGAATCAGTATGCTCCAAGCGTCGAGGTCATATGGATTTTCTTCCAACTTCTTCTCTGCTTTCTTAACCTTCTCTGGGATGTACTCTGCCGCCTGTTGAGGAGTGGAAAAAAGGCACATGAATGAAATACACACTCTGAATTATGCATGTTACATGCTTAATCTTTAAATTACTTAAATTAAAGATGATGCTACACATTGGGTGTGTCTAGTATAATAAAATATGATTCAGAATGAGGAAAATCTGATATTGAGTAACAGTTGGTTTTTTATCCACACATTCAGACCGTCTCCTTATTTATATCATGTTAGGAAAGTATTTATAGCTAGTTCTGAATAGTTAATTAGCTATATATATATAGCCAATGACTATCGAAATAAACATTGCTCAGTCAATTAAACAGTGCTAATGTTGCTTTCAAGTCATAGTTGCATGTGATTTCAGACTGAATATTTAAAGTACTATTGTAAACATTACAGGGAGCGTGTTACTATGGAGGACAAAACCTGCCAAAAAATAAAAAAATAATAAAAAAATAATTAAATTATTGAATAATTAAATCCACAAGTTTCTGCATAAATAAAACAATAAATAAATATCTACAAATTCCTGCAAAAATAAATTAAGTAAATGCTAAACTGAAAGTTGATTTATCTGCACGCACCATTATTAACTTACATATTTAAGAATTTATTAATTTTTATATACATTTATACGTTTGTTCGCATAAATATTTATTCATTTTTGTTTTATTTATGCAGGAAATTGTGGATTTATTTATTTGGGTATTAATATATTCATTGTTTTAAGCAGGAATTTGTGAGTTTAGTTATTATTTTATTTTCTTAACAGTAATTTTAAAGAGAGCTTTCTGAAATTCAGCTAAAATTTGCATTTTTCATGTGTAGTTTTAGTAATTTTACTCTTAGTGCAAAGAATATGTTATTTTCGTTGCCTTTAAAGTGAAATAACTGAACATAAACATAGCAAGTTAAGAAAAATGCAAGTTTGAGGAAATCTTCAGACGGCACTTAGAGGTTTTTTGGCACCTGAACTCTTTCAATTTATTCACTGTTTTTGCAGGTTTCGTCCATGTGTTACAAGTTGTCACTGAACGAATGTGCAAATATAAAACCAACTTTACCTCAATCAGAAATCTTCGAATACTAAATTTATAATATTATTCTAATATGAAATATAATCTTAACTTCCAATCTCACGTATGATATCCATTAATACACCAATAATCAATTTGTAAAAACTAGTGCAAGTAATGTTAGCAAACAATAGCATCGTGCTGTGCCGCAGTCCTACCGTCGCTTTCACCAAGCAACAGCATTACGTCAACGACTCTCTCCTTCACTCCCTTAAATGTCTTACTAACGTATTACACTAAAACAAAGCCTTTGCTGCACAAACACTCGACGCAGACTGCGAAAACCGCGTGGTAAACGTATAAACATCGATATTCGTCTTGCGAAAGCATATCTGACCAGCTAGCGCTAGGCCGCAAACACGAGCACTTGCACATTTGTCTTTACTTTACCTGGTCCGGTGGAGTTTCGGTGGACATGGTGGGAAAAGGAGTGCGATCCGAGTAAAGGAACGTCGACTGCTTTACTTTCACAAATAAACTAAGCGCAGACAGTGACTATTGCAGCATTGTTTATTTGTGCAGACTCTTTTGTGCGGCCGCTCGTCTCTCGCCGAGCACTAAAATGGCACCAGCGTAAACGGAGACGTTGCGTCACGCCCACCGGAAATGACTAATTTTAAAATAAAAGTCGATGTTTTGCTTACTGAAATACTATTATTTATTAAAACTATTTAAGCTAAGAATACTTTACTAACTATTATATAATTTACATATATTTATATTATAATTCACGTATTTATATTTAATTAATATTATATAATTAAAAAATTTCAGTACTTTTAAAGCCTTTTTTCAAAGTAATTGTAATAAAAGTATGAATAATTGTAATTGTAACAATTCTATTGCAAAAAAGCTTTTAAAAATACAGAAATTTGTAAATTATATAATAATAAGTAAATATAAATACGTAAATTATCATATAAATGTAAGTAAATTTCTTTAATGGGGGATTCTGTATCTCTTATTTATTTATTTATTTATCCTTTATACTCTCATTTTGCATTATTCAAGCATGATTTATTTTATTTGTTTTACCTAAGAAAGAAGCAAATTTCTTACTATTAATTAATCTAAGTGAGTTAACTAAATGTTCTATTTCACATAAGAAGTATATAAAATAAAATAAAAAAATTTAAGAAACATCTGTTTGTGAAAGGAAAAAATCCCAGCAAGTATAAGAAAGTTCACAGTGGCTTCTAATGATTTGTTTTGGTTTTCAAAAAACCAAAAAAAAAACATCCTTAAGGTGCAAATTACCACTCATATTAACCTTGGAAATGTAATATAACAAATAAATAATTAATGAATAAATTTGCAAATAAATAAATAAATTATTTAATCCACAGATTCCTGAATAAATAAATATATAAATAGTGCAGGTAGATTTAAAATTAAATGAATTACATGCATGTTGGGGGAATAAGAAAATGCTAAACTGAAAGTAGATTCTTCCCCTTTCACAAAGCCCTATTAATTATTTATATATTTATTTATGCAGGAATTTGTAGATTTATGTATACATTTATTTATTAATTTGAGTATTTATTTATTTATTTATTGTCTTATTTATGCAGGAATTTGTTTATTTATTAATTTATTTTTTTATTTATATATTCATTCATTTACTTATTTATTTGCATATTTATTAATTTATTATTTTATTTTTGCAGGAATTTGTGTATATATTTATTTGTTTATTTATTTATATGCATATTTATTTATTTATTGTTTTATTTTTGCAGGAATTTGTTTATTTATTTATTAATGTATTTATAAATTTGCATATTTAATTATTTATTGTTTTATTTATGCAGGAATATGTTTGTTTATTTATTCATTTATTTGCATATTTATTTATTTATTGTTCTATTTATGCAGGAATTTGTGTATTTATTCATTCATTTATTTGCATATTTATTTATTTGTTGTTTTACTTATGCAGGAGTTTGTGTATTTAATTATTCATTTATTTATTTATTTATTTGTGTGTTTATTTATTTATTTATTGCTTTTATTCAAGCAGGAGTTTGTAGATTTATGTATAAATTTATTTATTATTTGTGTATTTAATTATTTATTTGCATATTTATGCAGGAATTTGTGTATTTATTTATTCATTTATTTGTGCATTCAATTTATTTATATGTAGTTTTATTTATGCAGTAATTTGTATATTTACTTATTCGTTTAATTATTTATTTGCATATTTATTTATTTATTTACTGTTTTAATTATGCAGAAATTTGTGTATTTATTCATTCATTTATTTGAATATTTATTTATTTATATTTTTTATGGAGGAATTTGTGTATTTATTTATTCATTTATTTATTTGCGTATTTATTTATTTATTGCTTTTATTTATGCAGGAGTTTGTAGATTTATATATACATTTATTTATTATTTGTGTATTTATTTATTTATTGCTTTATGTATTCAGGAATTTGTGTATTTATTTATTTATGTATTTATTTATTAATTTATTAATTTGCGTATTTATTCATTTATTGTTTTATTCATGCAGTAATTTGTGTATTTATTAATTTGCATATTTATTTATCTATTGTTTTATGTATGCAGGAATTTGCGTATGATTTTTTTATTTATTTATTTCGCGTATTTATTTATTATTTTTGCAGGTTTCGTCCTCCATAGATGATACATTGCATGGAAAAACTAATGACAAATGTCATCAAACTCATTTTTACAAAATGTGCAAATATTAGCCACATCACAATATTTGGACAAGAGTGCATTGATTACAGGGGTAAATACTGTGCAAAATTTGAAAGTGCACCTCTTTTATTTTATTCGAAATACCAAATTTATCTGGTAATAACCATGTTTTCCTCCACTGAATGAACCCCAGAAAAACTCCTCTAGCAGTAATTGAGTTTTGTGACTGGGACGCCAACATTCTATTAGAACTCATTATGCATGCATGACGTGTGGAACATTTAGAACGCTGCAGAACTCGCGAATCTTGACACAGTTCAGAACATTGCAATGTGGAGGTTGTTCAGTCACATTACTATCATCGCTGTAACATCTTTTACTGTATCGTTACATCTGGAGTTTGATAACAAACCTACAATGGCTTGCGCTCAATCCGAGCAACATAGAGAACTGACATTTGCAGCCCAGTTAGCTGCAAAACTTGCAGTACCACACCTGGAGGATGACGGTCTTCAATCAGTCATCGCCAACTTCATCTGGAATCTGACAGAGCAGTATGTCTATCACTTTTTTACACTTATTACACGATAATGTACGGTTATAATAACTAGAAACCGGATCCTGCAATATTTTGATAGTAAATAAAGTAAATTTAGCTAGTTTCGTTTAAGAAAATGAATAGCTAACCGTGCGTTAACCGAAGCTAGTTTAGCTTGAAGTAAAAGCTAAAATGAATCTCAAACAAACACTGGCTTTTATTAACAAATTCATCCTAAATTTAATTCTAAAAATAATTATAATATTACCATATTACAGTGTCACATACCCTACACACAAACTACACATGCGAGCAAATTACCAACATAAACTTAGGTGGCGCTATCACTTTAATTTTAAAGCACTTGAATTTTTGAACAAATTGATTGCTTACATCAGCTTTGACAAGATGTTCATGTACTCTTAATTTAATATTTATTAAATGGGACATTCTATCAGAAACGTACATTATCTGTCCCTGAAATAAAAACATAAATACAGTGAATAAAAAGTATTTCATCCCAAAATTTTCTAAAATGGACTGATGGTTGATTTCTGTGAGCTGTTCTGTGAAGGAGTATGTCATTCATCTCAGTTTTTTAAATTAAAAACACTTTACAAATGTCAGAATTATTAGTCCCCCCCACCCTGAATTATTAATATGAATAGATTTTTTCGACACATTTCTAAACATAATAATAGTTTTAATATCTCATTTCTATTAACTGATTTATTTTATCTTTGCCATGATGACCGTACATAATATTTTACTAGATATTTTTCAAGACACTTCTATATGTGACATTTAAAGGCTTAACTGGGTTAATTAGGTTAACTAGGCAGGTTAGGGTATTTAGGCAAGTTATTGTATGATGATGGTTTGATCTGTAGACTATCGTATATATAGCTTAATATATAGCTTAAAGGGGCTGATAATTTTTACCTTAAAATGGATTTAAATAAATTAAAAACTGCTTTTATTCTAGCCGAAATAAAACAAATAAGACTTTTACAAAAGGAAAAGTATTATCAGACATAGTGTAAAAATTTCCTTGCTCTATTAAACATCATTTGGGAAATACTTAAAAAAGAAGAAAAAGGTATTATTTAAAGGTAAAAAAGTTGGTATTTAATTACATTTGCTTTATTGGCTATTGTCAATAAGCTGATGTTAGATGAATAAAAGAATTTGTACAATTAAATTAAATATTACAGTTTTAAATAGATGAAGATATTAAATAATTGCGTATTGTTTCTTATACTGGCATTTTTTGTGCAGTGGTTGATATGCTGATTGTTATAAATGTACAAAAAATTACCTATAAATATCAGCTTATATACAGTAATAACTTGATTATACCTGTAATACTTACAATTGTTTGTTTTTAGGAATTTGGAGGTGATACAGGCGTCGTTGAGCTACCCGGTAAGTCTACCTTTCCATATTAATTAATACATGAGTTATGTCTCTTAGATTTTGGGTATGTTCTTTGAGTTTATGTTACTGTTTATAAGCTAGTAAGCTTAAAAACATAAGTAAACATGGTCAACATGTAAACAAATTACTTGTTAAATATTATTTGCAGGATTTATGAATGAGGTATGAACACAAATATTAGTCAAATATGTATTAAACAGTGTTCAAAAATAAGATATAATAAGAAAACATTCAGTTTTAGAGGTCAACTTAAAAACTCAAGATGATTGAAATCCAGAAGTAACTAAAAGTGTAACAGCAGAAGCAGGCTATTAATACCACCGTATTATTAAAATTATTGTTAAAAACAATAAATAAATAAATAAATAAATAAATTTATATATATATATATATATATATATATATATATATATATATATATATATATATATATATATATATATATATATATAATTTATAGGCCTGTCAGCATCATGCAAGTACTTGTGGAATAACATACCAAGTGAAAAAATACTATAGTAATGTATAGTAAATACTATTGTGTTGTTGAACCATACCATAGTAATGTGTATTATATATTATTTACAACACGTTGCTAATAAATAATACAGCATAAACTAATAAATACTGTTGTATACTTTAGGTCTTACTACAGTAAACTTTTGGTGTATTGTAGTGTATACAACAGTTCTGTCTGATTCTCGAATCTGATTGGCTGATAGCCGTGTGATATTCTGCAATATCAGCCCTCATACAGCCTACTCACCTTCTGTATTACTCCGCCCAAATTGAGTGACAGCAGATCAATAGACTCTCTACAGTTTGACAAATATTGCAGCTGTTGGACAACATAATGTACTTTTGAGGCTCTTTTAGGCGAGAATGTAGTTGTTTAGATTGCAAATGTGCAGTTTATTTATAAGGATAGTGCCTATTTTAAATATTTATCATTTCTTAAATATTCATCATAGTGTATTGAATTGTAGATGGGACTCACATATCAGGAATGTGTGTATTTTGTGTTGGCCACTCTTTGTATAGCCCTGAGTTACTTTTTGGTTGGCCATCTGTTTGTTTCTAATGAGTCTCCTGTTTTCGTTACTGCAGACTAGTTCAGTAAACAGAAAGAAAGAAGAAATGCCCGCATGTGTTTAGCATTTTTGCTCTTGGTTTTTCAGGGTTAATTATTGTGATCTCCCGATTGGAACAGAGAAATACTGGGAAATCTCTGTAGATCAATGGCATTTCATGCCGTTTAGCCTTATAATTTTAAAATGTGAGCAAAATGACTCCAGTGTTTATGTTTTATGTCATTAAAGGTCCTATGAAATTGTTAGTATTAGTATTGTTCGTTTTTAAGGTATCTATTAGCTAACATGCTCCAAAATCTGCATGTAGAAGATATAAAACAGAAATAAACATGTAAGTTTGTCACTTCCACCTAAATGGATCATCGGTTTTATTCACGTCACTTACTTCAGTTTCTCGTCAAATCATAACCAATCAAATGCTGTCTAGTATCTGACATGCCCCTCCTCCTTCAAGACATTTGCTTTTCATTTGAAGCGCTTGTTCTCAACCACTCTCACTGGCAGAGCGGTGATAAAATAAAATGCCATTGGCTGTTTTTTTGAAAGGGGAGGAGCTACACTATGTCCCACCCTCTTATTGTGTTTCGGTTGAGATTACGTCAAGCATAGAATAAAAATGCATATTTCATAGGACCTATCAATCCATGACAGACCTAAATACCTGCTCACTGCATTGTTTTTATGTTTCCACACAGTTCTCCAGACACCAAATCGACCAAATGCTGACGTCTGTTGTAAAGTCAGCCACCACCACCGTATCTGATTTACTGCCCAAACTGTCAGAGATAACAGGTGTGAGTCCGTCAGCAGTGGTGAACTCGACATCCTCATCCACTGAAGACCTTTATCAGGACACATCGAGCATACCAGACATCCTGAAGGTGGAAAAACTGCCCTTCATGCATCCCCTTGAAACCTTTTTCGGGATCACCGTGGAAAGTCTCCTGGCAGACTGCAGCTTACTGGACTCTTTAGGAGAATTCAGTTTGCAGTCGTCTGAGCTCGCTGGAATTGTTGTGGAACATGTTTTTCATCGGGTCAACATGGTGATGCATAACAATATACTGAAAATCAACTTGGCATCATCGTCATGCTTCCTTTATCTCAGCCCTGATGAGTCCTGCTGTGCTATTGGAGAGTTGCTGATCAATGGAGTCATCCAAAAGCTCCGTTATTTACATCACTACATCACTCCAACAGCGGCCGCAACAGCAATCGGCACCGTTCTTGTTTCAATTCAGGACCAACTTCCAACTGCCCATAGACAGAGTCTATCGGTGGAGGTCACAAGCAATGTGATCGAATACATAACAGAGGATGTCATTCGTTGTTGGTTAAAGAATCCCATTGAGGGGTCAAAAATTTGGAAAAGTGAACACGTCCCTGTTCTGAGGCCAACATTTCAGTCCACTGATTGTGGATTGTTGTTCCTGCTGGCGTCAGATCAACAGTCATGCAAGCCTGAAGCAAAAACAACCACTTTATTTGACTCCCTGATGACCGATCTTTGCAAGTTGAAGTGCAGCAATCACTTCACTGGCAATAGTAACGATTCCGCAGTTTCAGATCGTCTGCATCAGAGACTTGCAGATTTAATGAACTGCATTATCAGGCGCGAGACGCTCCTGCAGGTCAGACTGACCACGAAAGAGTTTCTTCGATATTTCGTGGAGGAGCTCGTGCACAGGCTCTTTGTGTCCTCTACTTTTCCATGTCCTTCAAATCAGCCTGAAAAAACTCCACTGATGCCCTTCATCATAAAAGAAGCGGACTCCGGTCTGACGGTGGTGGATCACTTGACAGATCTGGTGGTCAGTCAAGTATTTGAGCTGCTGGCGAAGAAATATCCAGTGAGCGAACCTGAACCGAAAACCAGAGATGTGTCAGTTCAGGAGGATCCACCAAAGCTGACCTTCAGGGAGAAGCTAATGAACATGAAGACAAACATCCTTAAAAAGGTAAGTTTAAAGGGGAGCTTTTATACAAAAATCACTTTTACAAGGAGTTTAAACACAGCCGTGTGGCAGCAGTGTGTGACTATAACCAACTTCAAATGGTAAAAAGTAATTAAACCTATTTTTTATAGTCACACTGTCTGCAGAAACACTTTGATTGACGTTCTACCTTTGTACATGTCATCAGAGAGGGAAAGCCCCGTCTATTAGTGATGATCTCTCTCCCTCATTAGCATAGACAGCCCTGAGTGAGAAGCAGCCGTTCGTCATTTAGGCTGATTTATACTCAACGTGTTCGCTTGAGTGTGTGACGTTCGAATGTGACGTCATCGCGGTCTCTGCGGAGGTTCGCTTTGGGTGTGCGCGACACACTTTCGGCTGGTTTGTGCGGCGTCGCATTTCATTTGAGTTCAATATGAATCACTTTAAAGAGATTTTGGTACGCCTGTACAGACATCTTTATGATTCATTCATGTGTGATCATAGGGATAACCCAATGGCCGATAATTCTTGGCTAGAAACTGCAAGTTTTTGTAAAAAAAGTTTAGAAAAACTTGGGGGATAAGTTTGTTAAAGCCAAAAACAGAGGCCTTGGTAAAAGTGGAGACCCAAGTGGTTTTAATACTCAAATACAGAATATGTTTTTCCACCATTCATAGGTTTACACTGATGTATATATTACAATTGTGAATTTAAAACAATTTAAAAGCTACAAAACTATAATGAATTAACAAATTATTTTTTTGATAACTGGAAAAGAATATTTGAACCTATCGGTTTACAATATACTCATGGTCTATTTTTCTAGGATTATTGGTGATAATGATGTGGGTGTTGAACCATTATTGCCTATTTAGCATATAAGATGTATCTGAAGAGCGAGGAGGGATGCGGGTGCGCAAAGTATTTCAGGATCGGGTGGGAGATGCGCAATTTCCGGGAGATTATCATTCATTTGCTGGCATCCGGGAGTCTCCCGCAAATGCATAGAACTGAACGGGAACTTCCGGGAGATTTGGGATGTCTGGTAAATGTGTCAGATGTAGAGTGGGCTTAAGGCTGGTTTATACTTCTGCGTCGAGCAATTGGCGAATGCCCTGCACGTTGCTGTGCATTTATACTTCTGCGCGCTGTTTGTGCTGCTCTGCAATAACACTTCCGAAATGCTAGCTGGCTGTAGGTTATTAAGTTCCTCTGTGTCGAGTTTCTTCGCCGGTGTTTTGCTTTTTTTAAATTCTACCTTAGTGCACAAGTAGCGAAAACTCGCTCATTCAGAGATAGGAACCGGTGGACACGCTTTCCATCTGGAGCTCCTTCACAGGACTCGACACTTGTAAACACTCGCTCCATCAGGCTCGTGCCTCTCAGCACCGCCCACACTCATCAGTGCTACCAAGCCGACCAATTTTTTGAGAGGTGCGCATCAGCGTCAGCCACGGTGAGGGCTAGACGTCCAAAGCATATGCTTGCGCTTGCCGCAGAAGTATAAATCAGCCTTAAATCAAAAAAAAAAGGCAGCATTTTTTAGTAAGTGTATTTTTTTCTTTTATTCTTGCCATAATAAAAAATATATTTGTAGATCAACTCATGTTTTCTTGTCATTAATATTTTAATAAACTGGTAAAACTGTCCAGATATGTCGATATATGAACAAAAGCAAGTTATGCATCAAAGTTTGATTTAAAATTTATACATTTTAAATGAATAAAAATCTTTACAATCATTAAAATAATTAATAAAAATAATTAGTTAAAAAAATCTTGAATGATATTAATGATATGACGTCATTCCGGAAACTTCCTGCTTTACAATTTATTTCTTTTGACCGCCTCCTGTCGTTTCACAACGGCGAATACGTCAAGTATAAAAGCCTCGTCTGTTTTGCGTGGTGCGCATGCAGTCAGCGAAGGTCCACGACATGGCGCCAGGCGAACTATAAATCAGCCTTTAGAGGTTTCAGTGCGTACCTGCGAAGATAATATCAGCAAGTTAGAGACACTTTAAATGTCGAGTTTTAGTAATGCACAGATTATCAGCGTATATATAGACTGCCTTCTTCTGAGACACTTCTTTTGACAATTTTAGCTTCTCACAGAGATAACGTATTGTACATGTTCATTTAGCTTTCTAAATGTCATTAATAGGGGAAGTCCCGCCCATTAGTGATGATCTCACCCTCATTAGCATAAACAGCCCTAAGTAAGAAGCAGCCATCTGCAGAGTTTTGAATCTGCCACTATGCTTACATATAGGCGTTTGTAGCACTGCCCTCTTTTTAAAAAGAGCACAATCTCATTTGAATTTAAAGCGACAGACACCAAAAGTCACCACAATATGGATCAAAGCCTACAAGGGGCAGTTTCAAAGAGTTATAAAAATTATTTGTGAGTTTTTTTAAACTTATTATTATTACGCTTGAATTAATTGAGTGTTATTTCTTTGCAGCTTAAGAGGCCCTTTCAAGTCCAAAAAGGGCAGCAAGAAGAAGGAAAAGGCTGAAGCAACAGCAGAGTCACAAAAACCCCAAAAGAAGAAGTCCCTTTTTGGGTTGACACTTTTCTTCTCTGTGAAAGTGAATCGTAAATGATTTTACCCCTGCTGTGCATGAAGTCATTGTGATGTTTGTCATTGTTGTCATATTTGTGTTACATTTCAATAAAAAATGTTCAAAAAATAAAAAGACTCCCTTTATTATGAGTTACACCCTTACATTTTATATTTACTGTATGGAAATTCTGCCATTTTAGGTTACTCTGAGGTAAAGCAACAACAGGACAGGCAGCTTAGAGGACAACAAAAACATTTTTACTACAAAAATACTCCCTTAGTAATGACCAAACATTGAACATTAGATTTAGTGTCCTCTCTAATCAGATCCCTGCTTCAAACCATTTGAATATAATGTACACTCACTGGGCACTTTATTAGGTACACCTTACTAGTTCCAGGTTGGACCTTCAGAACTGCCTTCATGGCATAGATTCAACAAGCTACTGGAAATATTCCTCAGACATTTTGCTCCATAATGACATGATAGCATCACACAGTTGCTGCAGATTTGTCGGCTGCACATCCATGGTGCCAATCTCCCGTTTCACTATCCCAAGGTGATCTATTGGATTGAGCTTTTGATGACTGTGGAGGCCACTTGAGTTCAGTGAACTCATTGTCATGTTCAAGAAACCAGTCTGAAATGATTCAGGCTTTATGACCAGGCCTATCCTGCTGAAAGTAGCCATCAGAAGATGGGTACACTGTGGTCATAAAGGGATGAACATGGTCAGCAACAATACTCAGGTAGGCTGTGGCGTTGACACTATGCTCAATTGCTACTAATGGTGTGGTGTGTGTTGATTGTGTGTGTAAAAATTGGTGTGTGTTGCCTGTTGTTGATTTAATAATGGTTGAAATTGGTTATTTAATGGTTATTATAGACTGAAAACGCATATTATAATAATATAATGCATCATTAATCAATTAATCATACCACATGTGTTTGGACTGTGGGGGAAACCGGACCACCTGGAGGAAACCCACGCGAACGGAGGGAGAACATGCAAACTCCACACAGAAACGCCAACTGACCTAGCCGAGGCTCGAACCCGCGACCTTCTTGCTGTAAGGTGACAGCACTACCTACTGCGCCACCACGTCACCCTGACATGACGTGTTAAATTTTTAAAAAAATATTCATTCATCCATAATTTTTCTTCGACTCAGTCCCTTTATTCATGAGGGGTCGCACAGCGGAATGAACCGCCAACTTATCCAGCATATGTTTTACAAAGCAAATGACGTCCATCGTGGAGAAGCTGCAGATGGAAGAGGTCACCGGCTGGTGTACAGGCTGGCCCTTCAGGATCAATGCAAGGACTCATCTGTCACTGGGGACTTACAGGAATCAGTCTCATGCTCTTCACTCCTCCATGACCACCGCAGCAGCTGCTCAGGATACGGCCTGGTCCAGGAATGTGGAAACCTTTGGAATGATAAAAAAAGACTAGCAAAAATGGAAAATGGTTCAAACTTCAATTGTTCAACATCAGTTGTGGCAACAGAAAGTTAACATTGGCTCAGGTTAAAATTGTTGGACTCTACCTAGTACCCCAGATTCAAAGATTGGTCAGAGGCTTCAAATAAGTTCAAATCAACTTAATGAATCAAATGGATAAAGCATAGGCTACATGTCCCAGGGTGGCAGATATGAGGTTAAAGCACAAACAAAAGTTCATATATTTGATTAAAACAGGATTAATGCATAAAACCAAGTTAGAAAACATCATAAATCCTTCAAAATATATCAATACATTGAAAATCTGGATATAATTAGCGAGGAAACTCCAAGTATATGGCTAAATGAATAAATAGCCTAAATAAAAAAATGTAACTACAACTAAAAATATATAACAGATGTGCAAACAAAATAGATATAGAATATGTTTTATATCTGAATATGATATTGTTGATGAAAATAATGCATATAGGTTAATTTGGAAGACAAATAAATATAATAATAGATATATTTGAATGAACAACTGTCCTTTTATTTGCAAGTAATTTAGTTATATCGACGAAGAGACGTAAATGAGGAAAATCACGCTTTAATTTCAGTCAGGCAGATCTTCAGCCGCCGCTGCTAACATTTTCCCAGCGTTCCTTGCGAGCGGCCTTTTCCTCCATTTTTGAGATAGAATCAGGTGAGCGTTTTACAGCTCGACTTTTAAAATGTGATGTTTTAGCCTCATGAGATGTAAAGTAAACCACGATTTACACTAATATCGATGAAAACATAAATTAAGTCCATATACAGATGATTTCACCACTGTGTGACGTAAGATGCTTTAGATTTTAAACGGATTGTTTGATCCACTCGGCTCCAGCTAAACAGACCAGGAGCTTATTTCGGCTCCTCGCAAACGTGCCGTCAAAACAAGAATTTAAGCATGTGTTTTATATAATAGTTACACGTCTGGGGTTCTTATTTCTAGCACGTCATAATAACTATGAAGTGAGCAACGTTGTGTAAGAACGTGTTAGCATGTAGCATAAACATGCAGCGCCTCAGACACCTCTGTAAACAGTGTAAATGTATTGAAGACACAACGAGTGAACATTTATTTTCATCCCCACACTTAAAGTTGTTTGTGCTTTTTGTTATTTTAGGTTGGTTAGCCTGGTCAAATCATCACAATGCCCGGAAGGTAAGACCCAAAAGCTGTCAGTGTTGTAAATCTAGAGTTAATGCAAGTTGTGATTGAAACAAATGACTTTCTCAGATACATATTTAATTTGAATTGTAATGAATGCACCTTTTTTCGAAGTACATATGGTGTCTTTGGAACATTAATTCAAGTTATCTAAAAAATTGTGGGATGACATCTATGCTATACATGTAATACATGACTTATGTAAACATATTACATGTAATAAAAAGGTAAAGTTGGTTTTATATTCACACATTCTGACTTTTACCTTAATATTCTTAATATCCTATTCTAAATACAGCTTCTTTCATAAAGTTAATCTTTGGAGATACTAAACCGTGAAGGCATATTAGCAGCCAATGACTATCAAACTACAACATTGTACACAGTCAATAAAATAGTGCTAATGTTGTTTTTAAGTCCTGTTTACATGCCATTTCAGACCGAATATTCAAAGTAGATTGGTAAACAACATGGTGTGTCACAAGTTGTCACTGAACTAATAAAGACTTATTGTGAGTCTTAATATGAGTCATTTTTAATTTTTTGGGTTGATATTGTTGGCCTATTAGTTAATAAACGACTCTTTCAATAATATATATTTACAATAATCATAAAAGTGCCATAACTAATATTTTGAAAGGCTTTTTTTTGAGGAGTGAGCCCCTTTATTTTGGTTTTGTATTGTTAATATTTTTAATTTACTTTATTGTTGTTTTTTCATGCATATATTTGTACTTTTTGGAAATCTATTAAGATTTTTTTCTAGCTATTGTTACTTGGTATTGTCTTTCAACCATAAAAACATTGAGGTGAAGTTGATTATATTCACACATGCTGACTTTCTCCTTGGTAATATAAATTCAGAAAAGTATTCTTTGCGAACTCTAAATCATATTAGCTGCCAATGCCAATTAAACAGTGCTAATGTTATTTTGAAGTCACACTTGAATACGATATCAGACAGAATATTCGAAGTAGCGTGGTAAACAATATAGGGGCTGTACCAGAAGTTCATAAATGAACGAATGTGTGAATATAAAACCAACTTTACCTCAATTTGAATTTTTGGGTTGATGATATTGTGGTGTTGGCCAATAACCTAATTCATAAACCACTTATTTTACTTTCTAGAGAAAAAGATTTCTTTAAGTCCCTAATGCTTATGTGTTATATAAAGCCCCATAACTAATGTATTGAAGGTGTTTTAGTGAAAAGTGAGCCCCTTTATTTTGGTTTTGCAGTTTGTTATAATTTATTTTATTTGCTTTAGGGTTTTTTTTCCATGTTGATTTGTACTTTTTGTAAATCTATTCAGATTTTTTTAGCTATTGTTACTTGGTATTGTCTTTCAACCATAAAAAAACATTGAGGTAAAGTTGATTATATTCACACATGCTGACTTTCTCCTTGGTAATATAAATTCAGAAAAGTATTCTTTGCGAACTCTAAATCATATTAGCAGCCAATGACTATCAAAGTTCAACATTGTTCACAGTCAATTAAACAGTGCTAATGTTATTTTGAAGTCACACTTGGATGCGATGTCAGACAGAATATTAAAAGTAGCGTGGTTAACAATATAGGGGCTGTGCCAGAAGTTGTCACTGTTCATAAATGAACGAATGTGTGCATATAAAACCAACTTTACTTCAATTAGATTTTTTGGGCTGATGATATAGTGGTGTTGGCCAATAACTTAATTCATAAACCACTTTTTTTACTTTCTAAAAAAAAGATTTCTTAGAAAGAAGTTTATGCATCATAAAAAGCCCTTAGTCTATTAAAGGTCTTTTTAAAAAAAAAAGTGAGCCTCTTTATTTTGCCTTTGTACTGTTTTAATTTATTTTATTTACTTTGTTGTTGTTTTTTTATGTTGTGTTGTACTTTTTTTGAAATCTATTAAGATTTTTCTAGCTGTTGTTAATTGGCGATATGTTCTTTCAACCATAACAAAACAGATGAGGTAAAGTTGTTTTCATATTCGCACATTCTGACTTTCTCCTTAATATAGTATTAGAGAAGTATTTTTGCAAGTTCTTAATAATAAAATCAGTTTAGCAGCCAATAACTATCAAAGTACTCCGTTGATCATGTCATTTTTACATGCTATTTCTGAATATTCAAAGTAGCACAAACAAAAGAGGAACTGTTAAAGGTTGTCACTAAATGAACGTGCGAGTATTAAGCCAACTTTACCTCAACTTTTGTACTTCAACATGGCTGAAAATGATCAAACTGTCTGTTTTTAGGCTGTGGAGCAAGGCCATCTTTGCTGGCTACAAGCGTGGCCTGAGGAACCAGCGTGAGCACACGGCTCTGCTGAAGTTAGAAGGAGTTTACAATCGCGGCGAGGTCGATTTCTACCTGGGCAAACGCTGTGCCTACGTCTACAAGGCCAAAAAGTAAGTGATGAATGTCACTGCTGTGTGTTTATCGGACAAGTAGCATGAGTTAGGATAAGTTTGAGCTGGTGTCTCTGACATTTTATCCTACATATCAGATTATGCTATCCACTGTGTTTGAATGGTTCTGAGGTTGGGGTTAGGGATTAGGTAGGTTAGGACAATATTACAGCTTCATATCACACTACCCCACATAAAAATGTACACTTGTAGCAAAATATGATGGGTAGCATATTGATGTTTCGTTTTGAATGGGAGGTAGGACAGTCTGACAAGGTTGGACAAATCGACAGAACACTAGTGTAAGTTTCAGACAGTATGATAATCTTGCATCAATATATCAAAAAATCTTTATAAATTATCTAGTTTCTATTAAATGTCTGGGTAAAAAAATAATAAAAAAATTTCCCGCATTGAACACTATTTTAAGAAACGTTACATAAATTTTGTAACGTAAATGTGTCAGGCTAAATAATTGAAATAAATCATTGACTTCTGCTTTATTAGTTTTAAAGACCCAGATTTTTAGAGTTTCACAGAATTTCTAGAGTTTTAAAACTAAACCACGGTAAACCTTGAAACCAGTTATTCTCCCATGCCTAGTGTGATTATGCTTTGACACTCTCTGCTATGATCACTTTAATAAGGGCAGCACAATATTTGAACAATCTTAAAACTGCAATAGTTTTTCTGTGATAATATATTGCTAAGTTAATTTATATGACTGAGTCAAATAGCTGTATTTGGGGGGGAAAAAGCTAACTTTAGATTGATTGGACTGATTCTGTAGGCCATTAAATCGTGCATAAAATATAAGGAACAAATTACATGCATAAATGAAAAGTCAAATTGAAAGTCAAGTTTTCTGTCGAGTCAAACATTATTCAGGTACAGAAATTAAATAAATGTAAAACATCACGGCACATCTTCATTGTGTTTATATAATTCAATTATCTCTTTAATCGTTATTTAACTTAAATACAAGTTAAAGTACCTCAATACTTTAAATGATCTCAGCGCTTAAATGCATACAAACTATAACTTTCAATTATTATTACTCTGCAGTCACAAAGTCCAGTTTTAAGTAATTTTTATTGTTTGAGCTTTTATTTATTTTAAATAGGCCAAAAAACACTGTTTATGTGTGTAGCTTTGTATAAGTGTATTATTCAATATAAATTAAGTTTCTATATTTAAATGACATAAAATTACTTTCTTTTTTTTTTTTTACTTGTAATGTTTTGGAAATGTATTAAGTATTAATGGCTTTTGTGAATGACAAAATGTGACATTTAAACTCCAATGATTATTAGTTATACTAAACAGTACTTTCAATGAATAACTAAAACTACAATTATATCAATATAAACCCCAAGTGTATACATGCATGTATTGCACTCTATATGGCATTTTATATTCAATACTATATTGGGTATGAGAAACTAGCTTTTGTTACCAATCAAATAAAATCTGTTTAAACCAAATATATCCTAGCAATGCAGAATTGGCACAAACGATCCATAGTTTTAAAAACAATCGAGTGTTGCTTGCAGAGCATCAGTTT
Source organism: Danio aesculapii (assembly GCF_903798145.1). NCBI lineage: Eukaryota > Metazoa > Chordata > Actinopteri > Cypriniformes > Danionidae > Danio > Danio aesculapii. The sequence continues at coordinate 13,940 of NW_026613701.1, read as the reverse complement.
TGCTTTGTGTAGCTTTCATTGGCGAAATAGAGCGTAAACATCCACACCGACATTATTGGGTTTATTGATCTGTTGCATGGAATCAGTCATATGAAAGCATGCTGATATTTGTTCTAATAAAAGCTGAGCTCTTGTCATGCTGCTGAACTTTAACGATATAAATAAGAGCAATTTTTGCCTCTGTATCTTGAGATTTCTGATTGTGACTAATCATAATTCATTTTGTTGATGCAGACAGTGAAAGCAACATTCTGCAATATTGATAAATGAAGCTATATTCTTCATTCTAGAAAATAACCATTGCACCTGTTCCAGAGGTGGACAAATAAGCAATGCAAAAACAGAAAAGTGACGTTTTACTGCTGTTTTCAAAATTAAGTGTACTGTATGGTGATCATTTGTGCATCGTGAATTCTAACATGAACTTTAAAAGCAGACTCATGAATTAAGATGACACTTGATATGATGCTCAGTTTAGTTTTTTAATGAATAGTGCTTTTTGTGAATTGTTTGTTGTAGAAGTTTAATTATATTTTAAATTTAATTAATAGGAAGACCGCAACACCCGGTGGTAAACCCAACAAGACACGCGTCATCTGGGGTAAAGTCACACGCGCTCATGGAAACAGTGGAATGGTTCGTGCCAAGTTCAAGAGCAACCTTCCCGCAAAGGCTATCGGGCACAGAATTCGTGTGGTAAGAGTCTTAAAGTTTTGTCTGTCTGAAAAAGATTTTAGAGCTGGTTTTGCTTTGTTTTTGGTAGTGTGCTTGGTTCATTTTAATTTACCCATCATATGCATTCATTTAAGATGTGTTAGGACGCTTTTGCACTGCATGGTTTGATTCAGTACTGCTTCGTTTTGGGGATTTTATTTTGTCCCACTTCGGTTGATGTTCCAATCAAGCCATACCTTTACCAAAATGTGACACAAATTCTGCTGGTCATTGATTGGTCCAAAAAATACTAAAACTGCAATATTTAACTGGTCAGCAGCAGCCACTGCTGTATTGTTTTTTTGCATGACTAAATTTTTATACCACTGCAAGAAAAAAACACCTGAAATGGCAGCATCGTGGTATGCAGAAGAGGTACAGATCTTCCTCTTATTGGTTGCTTAGGAGTGGATGAACGTGATGTCACAGCCATAGAGATGATGCAACTATATTGATAATTCCACCTATTTAAAACAGCAGTAAAAATGCAAACTGAACCATACCATAGGGTAGGGATCTACATTGATTCCAGATCCAGCTGATTTAACAAAACATGCCAAACTTCTTGCTGGTGGCCTGATAGGCTCGCAGCAACAATAAAAAAAAGTCATTGTTTGATTTGAAGCAAATAAGTTTAAAACGCCTAACCAGCATTTTGAAGCGTTAGCATATCTCATAATCTATTCAGATTAATATGTATATATATGGTTCTTTTTCTCTCAATAACCAAATGTTTAACAACAACAATGGGTGTAAAACGAAAAGCTTGGGGTCATGTTAAGGTCTGCAATTCATGTCGAAAGAATTCATAGTTTAAAAGTAGCTTGAAAGGGATAGTTCACCCAAAACTGACAATTCTATCGATTACGTATCATTGACTTTTTTTTTTTCTTTCTTTTCTTTATTCTGTTGAACACAACAGAAGATATTTTAATCAAAGCTGAAAAACGGCATGCATTGACTTTCAAAGTATTTTACTTGCTATGGAAGTCAATGATTACAGGTTTTCAGCTTTCTTCAAAATATCTTCTGTTCAACAGAATAAAGAAACTCAAATGTTTGGAGCAAGTGGGCCGAATAAACAGGTGGTCATTTGTGTGCAACTTATATTTATGATTTGTTTATGGGTAAAACAAAGACCATGCGGGTCAGGTAGTTGAAATGGTAGGCTACAAATAATTAATTTGTTATGAATTAATTCTTCATAAATAATTAATTCACCTCCGCCTATGCCTACGATGCCATCCACCGTCGCGATGTTTCACATTAGACATCGCACAATGGCAAATTGTTCGACATCGCCCACCCTATCATGTACATGTGTTGTGTGATAAGTCGATATATTGATTATTGTGACGGGCCTAATGACCGTGTTCTGACTAAGCAGCACACACAGGGTTTTAATTATTTTTTTCATATGCAGGGCTTGACATTAACTTTTTGATCACCAAGTTTTCCAACTTTACTAGCCACTAGCCATTTTCACTAGCCACAATTTTGTTGTTGGGATAATATATTTTGTGCATAAATTTGACTTTGACATGCTAAAATGACTTGATTTAGGTTTTGTTTTCTCACATGCCTCATTCATTTAGTTTTTTTTGTGTGTTGTGTATGAGCTTGCTCAATGAGCATGAGCAAATGGGTTGTGGTTTCATAGTGTCACATTGCAATTCGCTTGCAATGACTTTTCAGGGCTCAACTTTCTCTAGCCACACCAAAATAAATAAATAGAAAATAATTCTTAGCCCAACATAACCGCCCAACAAATACATGTTATATACAAATACATGCTAGTTACATTTCAAAGCAAGGATGCTTTGCGCAAAGAACTTTCTTTCTGAAACTTTTAAACACTCGTGTGCGTCACATCACCTGAAATTAGCCCTGACACTGAAGCCCTCGTCAGTGCGTCAGGATCGCCTGTCTCACTGTGCACATTATCATCCTCTTACAGTGTTTCCTCCAGGATTTTTTCCAACTGTGGCGGCAGACCTTTCACACAAATCTACCAACTACCCATGCCGTTATTTCAATGACAAATGGAGAAGTGTCGTTAGCACAGTATTACAAGTCCAGATCGCATTTATGTAATACAAGCATGCTAATCTTTTTGCTTGCGCACCGATTTCCTCTGCTCGTACACACAACCTCTTGCACACCCCCTCAAATATACACTGCTCAAGCACAGATCATCTTGTGCGCTCTCAAACAAAGCTGCTGCAGTGCGATTTAGCGCACTTTATGTTGTGAGTATGTCTCCAACATTTATTAGATTTGCTAACAATATTTATGAATGTCTCCAATAGACCTACAGAGCACCATTGATGCTTGCTGAAGTAAAGTGAAACGGCTATAAACTCCAGCAAGATAGTCATTGTTTGCAGAACCATTTACTTTTACCTATAAATAAATGTAAAATGATGGAAACTGCTCATATTAACTGAAAGCCATGTCGTGTTTGCTGGCCTCACGCATCACGCACCGTAACTCATTGTCACTCACTCCATTAAGTGCATTGTGTCTGACATTGCATCGCTAAGTGATGCAATCTCAGCTTGCATCATAAAGGCTGCATCCAGATACTATTGGACCTGTCAGTCAGTCAGCATGTAACCTCAAAGGGCCAAACAAATAACGCACAGCACTACTTTGATTACAGAAAAGCTGGCGCTGTTATAATTCACTTAGCTTTGAATAAGTTTTGGTGCGATTTATAACCCGCTATTAAAAACAACAACGACTGAATGTTTTGAATGAGAGGCTGTAATGTAGCCGTGGCGGGATGAATTTTGGTGTGGCGCTCCCTGCCATGGAGGAATGAATGTAGCGGAAACCATGTCTTATTCGGTGTTCATCTACTTTCTTTTATTAGCACTGTTATTATTGTCATCTCTCACGCTGGCCCCTCACTGTTGAACTCAGTTTTTAAATGGTGGTTTTATTAAAACGCAATCTTCAACAAGCCAAAGTGGCTAGTGGGAGTGCCTCTCCAACCCGCCACAGCTTAAATCTACCTGCATTTGACGGGTTGGTGGGTGTTAATGTCAAGCCCTGTTCATATGTGATATTTCAGTGCAAATGTGTTTGTTTAAATGTAGTGAAAGGTTTAGTTGTAAATGTGTAGTTTTAAAGCTGTGAATGTTGTATTTAATTCACTCTTTAACTGTCAATAACCTATTTTATTCTCAAGTTTAAATACCCTAGCATTGAACATTTGTCTAATTTTGTGGGTTTTTCTTTTGTCTTACAGATGCTGTACCCATCTCGTGTATAACATGCTTTTGTGTACAGACAATAAAAAAAGTGAAAAGGTTTAAATTGTCTTTGTGGTCTCTATTTCATTTTTGTAGTCCTCATGTGTTAAAGAACTGAAAATAGACATTTCACCACTTCCTTCATGACTGGGCCTTTCGACCAGAACGAGTCAAGATTTATTACAGATCAAGAAAGCAGGAAATGCAGATGGAAAAATACTGACTGCTGGGTAAACGAGATGAACTGCTGAGCATGTCTGAAGCCGATCAGGGATGTTTAATCTTCAGACTTAACTTGTCCATTAATGCAAATCTGAGTAGATTTCACACTGAAAGTACATGGGATGAGTCTGATATAAACAAGATGCCATGTGACTAGATGTAGATATCTTTCTTTTTGTTTTTGTATATTTGAGGTTCATTGTTGGGTAGTAAAGTAAGTCTGACATGGTACACTTTTACATGACTAAAAGGAAAATATGTAGTATTTGAATTAGTATTTATTAATACAGTGTAAGGGATGCAGTATTTGTAGAGTATTTCTAGTGATTTTCAAAATCTAGATTTATTCAGTGTAGGTATTTTATGGAGATAAGAAACTGAATGTGCTCAAATCATACAGCTATTGAAAACCTTAAGATTTATAGTTGTTTGAGTGAAATGTCATTTGTTTTATATATAAACTACAGGTGATGTGTTTAGCATTTAAATTAAGACTAATGTTAAGGATTTTTTTTTTTTTTTGCATGGTGGCATATTTTCACCACACAGCTATTAAAAACCTTGATTTATTAGTTGTTTGAGTGAAATTTTATTTATTTTATCCTTTAAACTTGTGGTGATGTTTAGCAATTAAACTGGCACTAATGTTGAGGGTTTCTTTGCATAAAGTGGCATATTTTCACCAAATCACCTTGAGATTTATAGTCGTTTGAGTAAAATGTCGTTCATTCTTCAATCTACTGGTGATGTGTTTAGCAATTAAATTGAAACTAATGTTAAGGGTTTTTTTGCATGATGTGACTTTCACCACACAGCTATTAAAAACCTTGAGAATTATAGTTGAGTAAAATATTATTTGTTTTATTCTTTAAATAACTGGTGATGTGTTATGCATATACATTGAAACTAATAAGGATTTTTATTTCTGCATAAAGTGGCATTTTCACCCAAACACCTTGAGATGTATAGTCGTTTGAGTAAAATGTCTTGTTTATTTCTTTAATCTACTGATGATGTGTTCAGCAAATAAATTGAAACTGATGTTGAGTTTTTTTGTTTTTTTTTTGCATATAGTGCCAGATTTTCACCATACAGTGTCATTAGTTTTCATTAGTTCTGTAAACTACTGGTGACATGTCTAACAAATAAATTGAAACCAATGTTGAGGGGTTCTTTGCAGAAAGTGGCATATTTTCAACGAAAAAAACCTTGAGATTTATAGTCGTTCGAGTAAAATGTCGTTTGTTTATTTCTTTAATCTACTGATGACATGTTTAGCAAATAAATTGAAACTAATGTTGAGGGGTGTTTTGCATAAAGTGGCATATTTTCACCACACAGCTATTGAAAACCTTGATTTAGTTGTTTGAGTGAAAAGTCCTTTCTTTTATTCTTTAATCAACTGGTGATGTGTTTAGCAAATAAATTTAAACTAATGTTGAAGGTTTTATTGCGTAAAGTGGCATATTTTCATACTTCTAATATTTAGTCAACACGATGCTAATGTTTACTATGCTAATGCTAATTTCAGAGGTGTAAAGGAAATCATCGTGCCCTGAAATTCCCTCTATATATCAGTATTTGATATCGGGAAGAAATGTTACCAGACCTTTAGACATAAGCAAATATTAACATTTAATCAAATAAATACATAACCTTACCTCATAAATCCAATTTAACGGATAATTTTTCAGTAGGTTTTCCCATGTAGTTGCAGCTTCATTTTGTGTAGTTTGAGAGTTATAATTTATAACAAACAGTTAAATTAAATATACATGTGACTAATATGTCGAAAAAGCTAAAATTGTAAATGTGTAGAGATATTACGTTGTTAAATCTGCTTAACTCTGCTTAAGTTTAGTTTAGTTCACTTGCTTTGATACAAAACTAAACTGAAAAGCGGGTAATTCAGTGAATTGTATCAAATTAAGCTTACAGAACCGCTGTGTGGGACGTTATACTTGCAGATCATTATTAAAATCCACAAGATGGCGTTTTTAATCATTTTGAGAATCGGAATATTGACTTGACCGTGCGAAGGTGTGTGTCAGGTGTGATTTAAGGTGAAATTATATTCCTATATTGTGCAGTATCATCATCTTCTTCACCTTACTGTACTTTCTGCTACGGTAAAATTCCACATATCATCAGCATCATCATCATACTGCAATACCATCAGTTTGACTGCAGAGGATGCGCGTCCCCTTTACTTGCGAAATAAGCTCCTCCTATTGCCTGCGCTCTGACGCTTTCCAGGCGTGGTGAATTGTGGGTGCTGTAGTTCTATGACATCTGATCAAAACAGCTTGTAAACGCAAAAAAACTACATTTCCCATCGCGGCGCCTTGCTGAATCCTTCAAATAGCTGGTTTATAACGAAGTTGTTTTGCTTCATCCGCTGTTAAGGATCTGCAGACCACCCAGAGGAACAGGTATCTGCTGCAATGTACACTTTTTTGTCTAATTTTTAGCTTTTAAGATATAAGATATTCTTTGCGCGATTGATGTTTGTCATTTTTACACCCTATTAACGGAATTTAGTTTTTAAAAAACGTAACGTTAATCATTTAAATTCGTTTGACATGTCTTTGGGAATATTATATATGTATAATAATTATAACAATAATAATAAAAGCATTTTTTTCGTGTTATATTGCGTTGTTAGGATGAACATCCTTTTTTTAGTTGGTGTCTTATATCCTGATAGGTGACATCTATTGTCTCGAGTTCAGATGATGACAGGATATAAAATTAATTTATCTAATGCATCTTTGATAACATTTTAAATGATGTACAATGATAATAATAATGCAGGAGATAGTATAACTAACGATTTTTTTTTCTATCAAAAGACATATAATGACATTATTACAGGAATTTTTATTTAAGGTGTGTTTTTTTGCCATAATTAAAAATACTGTTTATCCAATTGAATGTTAAGGAGCCCATATATATATATTTTTGGTGTGGTTTAGTCTGAAACCCATTAGATGTGCCTGCATAAAGCCCGTGTGGTTTGTTGTTTGTTCGGGAACTGTTTGTTCTGACTGGAAGAGATGCGGGGCCTATTATACTCAAACCAACACGACAAAGACGAATAGAGATATCAAATGTCATCTAATGTAGACATCGTTTGTGTTTTTACTGCGTCTTCCGAGAAATGTGGCTATTAGTCAAAGCGCATTAGGTTACTCGTCAAATAAACCCCGCTCTCTCTCTGAATAAATCGATATATTTATGTGTATATTCATTCATGACAACATCTCTTTAATGTCCGGTAATATAAACATATTAGCCGTGTGTCAAAATCTAGTGTGCTATCTTCCTAGTCAGCATCGTTAGCGGCAATGTTTTTAGGCATCATAGGTGAGTCACGTGATTAGAACTTGTTCAGGCATATCGCAAAAATGAAAGACATGTAAAAATATGATTTTTGGACCACTAAAACGTCACAAGTAAGACCATTTGCCACTCTTTTCCATAACAAAAGTCGTAAAAGTACATTCTCATTAGGCTATTAGTTTTATTTTTTATACATAATGTTAGTATTTGTTGTACTGCGTTCATCAATGCTTATTTAAATTAAATAAATAGCATTTTAACGTTTTTTTTTGGATGAAATGCAAAGCATTAGATGCACTATAGTCCTCCCAGCAGGTACAGGACGTCAATATGACATCAGATTGACTTTGTACCCCAACGTCGTGGGATGTTGCATTTTGCTTGCAAATGAAAGTTGGGTTAATGTCAGAACCCAACGTCAGGCCAACGTTAATGTCCAACGTCAGACAGGCGTTGCATTTTGGTCTCTTTTTAATGCAGCCTAAAAACAACCAAATAGCAACGTCTAATGATGTTTCAGCTTGACGTTGTGTGGACGTTACCAATATGATGTCTATCAGACGTTGGATTTTGGTTGTCATACCTGACGAATAAATGTCAATATGACGTTGGTTTAAGATGTCGGCTTGACGTTGGATTTTGGCCACTTTCCAACACAACCTAAAATCAACCAAACATCAACATCAGTTCACATTGTTATTGGACGTCAAAATAACATTGTTCGTAGATGTTGGCAACCTAAATCTAACCTAATATTAATGTCTTATGACGTTGTGTGTCTGCTGGGCTGATAATTTGGGATATACATTTAGAAATACAATATGATTATAATATTTATACTGCCAGTCATTTATGCTTAATCAAATTAAAACTGAATTAGTTAAATGCATTTATTTACTGCAACACAGTAAAAATCCCTATTGGATGTGATTGTGATCATTTTACATAAAAGTTTGGTTAATAGTCAAGAAAATAAAATAACTTCTGCTCCTTTATGTGACGTTTTCATAAAATTCGCCAAGTCATGTGCAAAGTTTGGCCAAAAAATGCCATCTGGGTAGGAAAGTAGCTGCTAAAAGTCACTTCATTTTCAGTAGATAACACCTGAATTTCCATTGAACTCGTCATTCATTCATTTTCTTTTGGGTTAGTCCCTTTATTCATCAGGGGTCGCCACAGCGGATGGAACCGCCAACTTATCCAGCATATGTTTTACACAGCGTACGCCCTTCCAGCTGCAACCTATAATTGGGAAACATCCATACACTCTCACATGCACACACATACACTAAGGCCAATTTAGTTTACTCAATTCACCTATAGCGCATGTGTTTGGACTGTGGGGAAAGCCGGAGCACCCGGAAGGAAACCCAAGCCAACATGGGGAGAACATGCAAACTCCACACAGAAATGCCAACTGACCCAGCTGGGACTCAAACCAGCGACCTTCTTGCTGTGAGGCGACGGTGCTAGCCACTGAGCCACCGTGTCGCCTTTACATCAAACTATCTGGCCAGATATAATGCTTGTCCATACAATTATTAACTAGCACAAATAGCACTCTGTCCAACTTCACAGGTAGGCTTAAATGGGATGAAATGGGATTTGTGCATATGATGTGCTCAATTGATGCTGACTAAACTAGAGTTACATTTCCATTCACTAACCCGTCCTCCTTTTCTGTTCAGATTTGGTGACTTTGACAGTATAAAGCTCTGAGTTGAGGCAACAAAAGCGCTCCTATGTTGGTAAAAGAAGATGAAAGGACATGATTTGGGAAAGGACTGCCTGGCATCTGGTTCTGCGTACAGGGCCGTACCGTCCAGAGAGACCTTACCCGGACCTGAGGGAGACCATTATGAGCTGTCTAAAGTGCAGGTTAGTCTAATGGCCCGTTTCCACTGAGTGGTACGGTACCGGCTGGTACCGGTCACCTATATCAGGCATGAGTTTTCACTGCCAAAAGGGTACCAATGGTACCAATTCTTACAGGCTGATTACAGTCCCGCTATGTTACCAATCACAGGAAAACTGCACACAGCAAACATTTAGTCCTTATTTGGCTTCAAAAACAACACGCAACATATAGCCCAAACAGTCAGTGCAAACCTCTCATCTGTATCTTTAACTTCTCCAGCACATGTAACCTCTTGTTAGAAAGTAATTTCGTCATTCCGACTACATAATAGTCCAAAAGGCGATGATAATAGTTAAACATAGCAGTTTGTTCATGTTTTAGGTTGCTAAAAGAATCGTTTGCTCCTGCTTTTCCTTTGATTTTTCATGTGTCCCTCTCGCGTTTGTCCATTTTTGAAAGGATCGGATGTCAGAAGCATTTCGATAATCATGCGCACGTTATTATTATCAGCTCAAGAAGTTCGTTATTTCAAATATAGACGCGCTCGGGATCTCTCTGGAGAAAGTGAAACCGCTCACGCTTTAGATGGCCTTGTAAACAACAACGGGGCACAGGGTAGATTTTGCTCTTCTTCTTGGCTTTGTGGCTGTTCATCAAGACGACAACAAGGTTTGTTTGAGCTCGGATCGACCATGGCTTGTTATTATATGTATATAGTATTACGGTCTGACTTATTGCCGGCAGGACTCTGGCAGGGCTGCCCCTTTGTCACCAATTCTGTTCATAATTTTTATGGACAGAATATAAAAGTGCAGCCTTGGGCTGGAGGGGGTCCGGTTTGGCCACCACAGGATTTCATCTCTGTTATTATCAGGCGATGTTGTTCTTTTGGCTTCATTGAACATGGACCTTCAGCATGCACTGGGGCGGTTTGCTGCCGAGTGTGATGCGGCTGGGATGAGAATCAGCACCTCCAAGTCCGAGGCCTGGTGCTCCACCGGAAAAAGGTGGTTTAACATCTCCAGGTTGGAGGAGTTCAAGTATCTTGGAGTTTTGTTCAAGAGTGAGAGAAGGATGGAACGTGAGATTGACAGGCGGATTGGTGCAGTGGCAGCAGTAATGCGGTTGAGGTACCGGTCTATTCTGGTAAAGAAGGAGCTGAGCCGAAAGGCAAAGCTCTCGATTTACCGGTCAATCTACGTTCCTTCATTCTCACCTATAGTCATGAGTGTTGGGTTTCCTTCGCAGTGTGGCAGGGTGCACCCTTATGGATAGGGTGAGGAGCTCTGTCACTCGGGAGTAGCTCACAGTGCAGCTCACTCCTGCACTTAGAGAGAAGTCAGCTGAGGTGGCTCAGGCATCTTTTCCGGATGCCTCCTGGACACCTACCTAGGGAGGTGTTCCAGGCATGTCCCACCAGGAGGAGGCCTCGGGGAAGACCCAGGACATGCTGGAGGGACTATGTCTCTTGGCTGGCCTGGGAATGCCTCAGGATCCCCCCGGAGGAGCTGGAGGAAGTGTCTGAGGAGAGCGGAGTCTGGAGTTCTCTCCTAAGACTGCCGCCCCTGCGACCTGGCCCCGGAAAAGCAGATGAAAATGAGATGAGATTATTACAGTGTAATGTCTCAGCTGTGTATTTAAAAATTGTTTTCATTCACCTGTCTTGTGCATACGCTAGTGACGTTTCTCTGTAAACCAATAGCGTTCAGCTGCGCGTCTAGCTCTGCCTTTTGGTACCCTTTTGTTGTGCTAAGTACCCTTTCGAAAGGGTACCCAAAAAGTGGTATGGTTCGCTTTTTGGTACTTTTTGATAGTGGAAACGGCCATAAAAACGTAATGACCCGTACCATACCACTCAGTGGGCCATAATATACACGCCATGTTGATTAGTAAATGAAATGTTTGAAGTAGGGCTGCACGCTATTGGAAAAATCTGCGATAAATATTGCGATATGAATACAGTTTCATAAAATAGCTTGAATTGGTTTTTGGGGAGTCTCACGATAATCAGGTACAGAAATTGAATGTTTACAATGCAAAAAATGCCTTTCTTACTTTGCTTTGTCTCGTTTCTAGTCCAAATATCGAAATATTCTTAGATCAAGTAAAAAATATAGTTTTTCTTTAAAACAAGCTAAATGATCTGCCAGTGAGGTAAGCAAAATACTCTTGTTTTCACTTTAAAATGTTGATATTTGGACTAGTAACAAGACAAAAATTAGTTTTTAATATGAAAACATATATATTTTTTGCATAAATCGTATAAATTTCATATAAATACAGTAATTGAATACAATTCTGTAGCTCCTGGTCAACCGTAATTCAGACTAAACTTTGCAGATCTTGCGATTGCAGAGTGCGAACTATTTCCCCATGCAGGAGTTTGCTCGTTTTCAAATAGACCAGATGCTTGGTTTCAAACAAACTGTTGTGTGAGACTGCTGACAATAGATATCAATTAATGTAATAATATCTAATGAAACCACATCTTTGATTTATTGTCAGAAAGCAGTTGGTAATTAGATCATTTAAAGGGATAGTTCACCCAAAAATGAAAATTCATTTACTTTTCCTCCACTCGTTCCAAACCTGTTTGAGTTTCTTTTCCAAAAATAAAAATTTCCTCACCATTTACTTACACTCAAGAAGTTCAAAACTTCTAAAACAAGATATAACCATTGAAATCTATGGCGCTTTCTGTACCTTTTTTGTGGATGCTTTTTCCAGCATTTTTCAGAGTATCTTGTTTTTTGTTAAACAGTAGAAAGAAATTTATAAAACTGTAGAATTTCTTCATTGTGAGGATCCCTTAATGCTGTGTCCACACCAGACGCTGAACGCGTGAATAGATCAAGTTATTCGCATGTAAATAGACAAGTGAACATTGTGAGTTTACTCGCTTCATTCATGCTTCAAATTCACTTCACAAAAGATGTGGATTCACGTCGTGGGCGGGGCTTCTGTCTGCACGGTGACTAGCTTCGTTGCTTAATGGCTAACATGGATTTTATTGAGAGAGTAGCTTTGTTTATGTGCTTTAGGAAGGCTGATAAAGAGCGTCGATTTGTTTGGAACCGTGTCTGAGTCTGAGGTGCACCCAGCTCTGTGAGTTCATCAACTCCTCCAGAAACTATACCTGGATGATGGAGGCTTTCAGCGGTGCTTCAGACTGAGCCGAGCCCAGTTTGATGAACTGTTGTCCGGTGTCGGCAAGAGGATTTTCCTCCGGGACATCAACAACAGGCGCTACATCATAATCGCGCCACATACAAGAGCGAGCTCCTGATTGGTTAACGTGGTGCGAATGTCCGTTAAAGTTCAGATTTTCCAACTCGAGCAAAACGTGTTGGAAAATGCTCAACTCGCGCCACTTTATTTGCGCGAAATGCATAATTTGCGTATATCACGTCACAGGATGTCTATTCCCGTCTTTGCATTGACTTAACATGGAAATCACTTGCGCTTGAAGATTCATCCACGTCTGGTGTGTACGCATATTTAGAGCCCTATCTATCTCTTTAAATCCTTAAAAGCAGTCCAGGTCTTTACATTTCTTCCAATTCTAAAATATATTTTCATCTTCACATATATTTAAGCCAATTACTAAATGCTTAATGAACGGCTTGCCCAGATTAAACATGCAACTGCATTAAACAATAACATTTAGTTTAAAACTGATGCTAGTCTTATTAGAAAGAAAAAAAATGGTCAATACAAACCCATACCATGTAAATACATATATTTTGTAAAATGTTGTAGATTCAATGGAAGTCGGTGCATTCTAAAGCAGCAGTTGACTATATTAAAGGGACAGTTCACCCAAAAATGTACTCACCCTTTACTTGTTTTCTTTCTTCTGTTCAACACAAAAGAAGATATTTTGAAAAATGTTGAAAACCTGTAACCATTGACTTCTATAGTATTTGTTTTTCCTATTAAGAAGTCAATGGCTGTCAGCTTTCTTCAGAATATTTTTTTTTGTGTTCAACAGAAGAAAGAAACAAGGGTGAGTAAATGTTGACAGAATTTTCATTTTTGGGTGAACTATCCCTTTTAGTTTTATTCAATTATAACAACAACAACAACAACGATAACAAACAAAAAAAGAAATACACTTACCGGCCACTTTATTAGGTACACCTGTCCAACTGCTTGTTAACGCAAATTTCTATTCAGCCAATCACATGGCAGCAACTCAATGCATGTAGACATGGTCAAGACAATCTGCTGCAGTTCAAACTGAGCATCAGAATGGGGAAGAAAGGTGATTTAAGTGACTTTAAACATGGTATGGTTGTTGGTGCCAGACGGGCTGGTCTGAGGAGAATGGCCTGACTGGTTCCAGCTGATGGAAAGGCAACAGTAACTCAAATAACCACTCGTTACAACCGAGGTCTGCAGAAGAGCATCTCTGAATGCACAACACACTGAACCAACCTTGTTGAATCCATGCTACAAAGGATTAAGCCAGTTCTGAAGGCAAAAGGGGGTCCAACCCGGTACTAGTAAGGTGTACCTAATAAAGTGGCCGGTGAGTGTATATAATT
>NW_026613700.1:25000-54969 GCF_903798145.1 Danio aesculapii | reverse complement strand
GAACTCTCATTTTAAAATGTACCAGTCACACATACTCATATCAAACGTCTCTTCTCTTCATCATGGTGGTTTGTAGATGAAGTGACTCAGTCCCATCAGCCCTGGTGTCAGTGTGTGGGTGTGTGTCTCACGTCTGAGTCACAACCCAACTCAAAGTGAATGAACGATTAGTTCCGTTCTGAACTCCTACACCACAGACACTCTCAGACTGAGCTCTGCCAGCTTTGCAGCTATTACAGAATGAACTGAAGTTCGTCATTTCTGGGCTCTAGGTTTTAGTATTTAATTGTTTGCGCAAACAGAAACAACAACAAACTCCCTGGTTGAGCCCAATTTGAGAACTGCCAATGAGTTTCTTGAGCAGGGGGCGCTCAACCTGCGGTCTGTCCTAATGCTCTAGTAAACGTGAAGGGGACACCAAACTGTCAATGGGTGCCGTCTTTCGGATGAGATGTTAAACCAAGGTCCTGACTCTCTGTGGTCATTAAAAATCCCATGGCACTTCTCGTAAAGAGCAGGGGTGTAACCCCGGTGTCCTGGCCAAAGTCCCTCAATCGGCCCTTACGATTATGGCCTCCCAATCATCTCCAGCCACCAAATTGGCTCTATCACTGTCTCTCCACTTCACCGATAGCTGGTGTGTGGTGAGCGCACTGGCACCGTTGTCCTGTGGCTGCTGTCGCATTATCCAAGTGGATGCTGCACATGGTGGTGTGGAGAGACCCCCCCTCATGATTGTGAAGCACTTTGGGTGTATGAGCAACACAATAAATGCGCTATATAAATACACATTACATCCAATTGTCCTAAACACATGTCTTTGGACTGTGGGGTAATGTGGATCAACTGGAGAATCCCATGCTGAAATGGGGAGAACATACAAACTCTGCACAGAAAGGTCTCCTGGTCTGGCTGAGACTCGAACCAGTGACCCTGCTTTGAGGTGACAGTGCTAACCACTTAAGGTCTGGTATACTTTAAAAGAAAACAAAGTACTTTTGAGTTTGTTTCGTCAGTTTGAAACAGCTCACCAAAGTAAACTTCTTGGAGGATTTCGTTTTGATCCTAAACTGTGAGTTACCTTTGATGGGGTTGTCATGGAGCTTTTCTTTGACTTGCTTCATATTCTTGCAGTTCATAGTGAGACAGATGTATTCACACCTGCACTATTGCTTGCAGAAAGAGTAGGAGGGTTTCTATTGGAGGTTATAACCACACAAATACCTCTGAATGCATCTTTGTCCATTGACAGACATTTCGAAGCCACATTGGAATGAACTGCCTAGACTCTCTCATTCACACCTCACCCATTTACTCACTCACTTTAGCTTTACCAACTTTATCAAAAGTTGAGCTGTTTCGAACTGCCGAAACAAACTAAAAAAGAACATTGTTGTGGTCAGTTTTAGTTGGAAATGACATCATAGTTCTTTTTTTGATTTTTGTATGCCGGTGCATTAAGTGGTTAGCACTGTCTCCGCACAGACAGGTTGCTGGTTCTGGTTCTTGGTGGCTAGAGCAAGAGGCCTTTCAATGCAGAGTTTTGCAACTCTGGGAATTGTTTGACAAAGTGGATGCCCGTTCAGCTGGAACCCAGCACTGATGGTTGTTCACCCATACACTCTTCCATTCACACACTACGGCCAATTTAGTTTATCCAGTTCTCTTATGATGAATATCTTTGAACTGTGGGGGAATTCGGATAAACTGGAGAAAACCCATGCAGAAATAGTGAGAACATGCAAACTCTGCACAGAAAGGGATCCTGGTCTGAGACTCAAACTAGTGACCTTCTGGCTTTAAGGTGACAGGTCTATCCACTAAAGGGTCGGTATACTTTAAACAAAATTGGAAAAAGTTCTGAAATTACATAATTTACTATCAAATATGGCCACAACAAAGTTTTTTTTTTAATTTGTTTCAGCAGGTCGAAACAGCTCACCAAAGCAAACTTTTTGGAGGATTTTGTTTTGATCCTAAACTGTGAGCTACCTTTGGTAGGTGTGTCATGGAGCTCTTCTTTGAGATGCTTCATATTCTTGCAGTTCATAGTCAGACAAGAGAAAAACATCCAGCACAAAAACACCAAATTAGCAACATGAATATGCTGAGTATTCGAGGGTCAAGTAGCAGAGCTGGTACAGATAAATTCACACCTGTACTATTGCTTGCGGAAGGACTCAGGGTTTCTAGTAGAGGTTATAACTACACAAAAACCTACGAATGCATCTTTGTCCATTGACAGACATTTTGAAGCCAAAATTAAATGAACCGCTAATTACTCTGACATGTTTTAACAGCGAATGACCCAACCCAGCTCTGAGAGACTCACTCACTTCCGCTTATACCTGCTTTATCAGGGGTTGACACCATGGAATGAACCTCCAATTATTCTAGGAATTTTTTGACTCAGTGGACGCCCTTTTGTCTGCAACCCACACTAAGGTTGTACACCCATACACTCACCCCATTCACACCTACAGCCAAATCAGTTTTGTCCGGTTTCTCTTATCACGCAGATCTTTGTTAGGATCCAGATCAACTGGATTAAAACCTGTGCAGAAATTGAGAGAAAAAAAGCAAACTCTGCACAGAAAGGCCTCTTGGTCTAGCCGAGCCTCAAATCAGATGCTAACCACTGAAGACCCCAGTGTACTTAGAATGAAATCGAACAAAAGAAATGAAAATGACATTATATCCAGCCCAATCTGGCAACAACGAAGTTGACAACCTTTGACATACCATTGGTTCGTGACAATTATGCATTGGTGGGTGTGTCACGGAAGCTCTGTCTTCTTTGACATGTTAATATTCTCTCAGTTCCTAGTCAGACAGGGAGAAAAAACATCTGGCACAAAAACACAAATGTAACAAAAGGAATACGCTGGACTGTCGGATAGCAGAGCTGGTACAGATGTATCCACACATGTACTATTGCTCGCGGGAAATACTGGGAAGGCTTTCACGTACCCAGATGAAAAGCACAACTCCCAAGGTTCTAAACATTCTCCATTCATTGTCCTGTCCACGGCAAATATAAAGCAAGGTGACATGCTCGGTGGTGTTT
The DNA here is from genome assembly GCF_903798145.1 of Danio aesculapii. NCBI lineage: Eukaryota > Metazoa > Chordata > Actinopteri > Cypriniformes > Danionidae > Danio > Danio aesculapii. The sequence goes on along the minus strand of NW_026613700.1, from coordinate 51,902 downwards.
CTAGCTGGAGAAAGATTGTTTTGCTAGATGTTTAGGAACTGTAATTCTCTCTCAGCCACCATTGCTGTTGAGCTTAACAGTACTCAAGCAGTACTACACATTTTAAACCTTGCCTACTGTTGTGCCAGGGTGTCGGAAGGTTCAGAACGTGTCCGGGTCACTTAAACCTTTCAAACTTCTTTTTGCCCTCAAATGAAGAAACAAAAAGAACTTTGTGAAGGTAACCACATTTACCCACCATGCCGCTGTTCCTCACTTGGGCAATTAAACTTGATCCAAGTCACTTATAGATGCATGGTCCAAGTAGGTCACCAGGCGCATGTTCAGACTAGTCGACACATTTATGCAAAGATTCATCTGTCACTGAGGTCTTGCGCTCTTGACTCATCTATGTCCTCTTTGATCATGTAGGGCTCTGTTGAGTTTGTCCTAATTGTGACACAACAATCTGCTCTTCATATAGACTGAATCCAAGATCATGTGAACCTTGAGATAAAGAGTTCACATGACTACAAGAGTTCACATGACTACAAATCACAGTGTCAAATTGTTAGACTAGTCAGAGGTCCTGACTCTGTGGCCGTTAAAAATCCCAGGATGTCCTTCGAAAGAGAATAGGGGTTTAACGCCCGCTTCCTGGCCAAATTTGCCCACAGCCTCTGTCCATCATGGCCTCCTAACCATCCCCATATGATAATTGGCTACATCACTCTCTCATATCCACCAATCAGCTGGTGTGTGGTGTGTGGTCTGGTGCTATATGGCTGTCGTTGAGTCATCCAGGTAGATGCTGCACACTGGTAGTCGATGAGGAGATTCCCCACAATGTGTAAAGCGCTTTGAGTGTCCAGAAAGACGCTATATAAATGTAAGGAAGTATTATTATTATTATTATTACATAGACAAAGAACAAAAGCCACCACAATATTTCATATTTTGGAACATATTCAGCAATCCAGGCAGACAGGAGTGTAGTGGTAGAATGCTTGTTACATGGAAACTGATTCAGTTCAGTTTAATAGAAATGCCATTGTTGAAGGACAATGCACTGAAGGGCTGCTCCACCAACCCCAACCAAGCAAGCCAGAGGCGACAGTGGCAAGATCCCAAACTCCACCAACTGAGAGAACTGCAGAACAAAACTTGGGTGAATCCAGGCTCGGTCAGGGCAACCAGTTCTCCTCTGGCCAAATGGAAAATAGGCAGAGCTGCAGTCTAAAAGATGTCAGAGGGATGTCAAAAAATGAACATTCATTGTGGTGAAGGTGCAAGTAGGTAACCAGGCGCATGTTCAGACTAGTCGACAAATCTATGCAGGGCTTCATCTCACTGAGGTCTTTGCAAGGAAAAGTCTTGCGATCTTCACCTGTCTACATCCTCTCTGACCGTGTAGGGCTCTGTTGAGTTTGTCCTAATTCTGCCACAACAATCTGCTCTTCATAAAGACCGGCTCCAAGATCATGTGAACCTTGGGATACAGAGACTACATATTACAGTGTGATATCTGAAACATCACAAGCCAAACCATAAGAAGGTTGAGATATATTGTATATACTGTGTTTTTGGGTTGCACTCTTCATACTGACTCTGAATATATGTGTGTGTGTGTGTGTGTAACAGGAGAACGGGGTTGAGTTTGAGGCATGTCTGGTCGCTCAGTGTGACTCTCTGATTGAAGCACTCACTCGGCAGAAGGCCAAACTGCTCACCAAGGTCACCAAGGAGAAAGAGAGCAAACTGAAGGTTGGTTAACACACATACTAACACACACACAACATCATGCACATCTCTGAAATATTTCAGTCTATGCATCAAATTAAATTGACATATACAAGTAAAATGTCTATTTTAAAGCTTCAAATAATTTTTTTTGTGAAACAATTTAATTATTTGGTGAAATAATGTTCAATAACTAATGATTACTCGAACATGATTTTCTCAATAGGAAATAAGTTTGCTGATCCAATGCTTTATAGACCGAGAGTGAGATGACTTACAGTTAATTAATATACATTTTATGACATATGGTTATGAATATTATGATCAGATGAGTCTAGTAGTTCAGTGTCCCCTAATATCCAGCTTCTAGGATCATTCTTGGACCATGATACCTATAATTGTTGATTATATGTCAACTATATATTCACATGGAGGACAAATCCAAAGCATATGTAGTACATTTCCATTTAGATGCATTGCACCTTTGAAACGTTGAAGATAGTATTTAACATATGAAGTTTTTTTTTGCGGGGAGTGTAAAGGGAAAATATATTTAAAACAGTATTTCACTTTTTATCGTTTTGTAGCTTGAAAACCTTTCAACTTTGCAGCAGCAGCAAGATTATTTCCTCAGTCGGTCACATAATGATGTGCTTCACCTCACAGATGGGATAGAGAGAGAGAGAGAGAGAGAGAGAGAGAGAGAGAGAGAGAGAGAGAGAGAGAGAGAGAGAGAGAGAGAGAGAGAGAGAGAGAGAGAGAGAGAGAGAGAGAGAGAGAGAGAGAGAGAGAGAGGAGAGAGAGAGAGAGAGAGAGAGAGGAGAGAGAGAGAGAGGAGAGAGAGAGAGAGAGAGAGAGAGAGAGAGAGAGAGAGAGAGAGAGAGAGAGAGATACATGGCACCGTTAGTGTCGCCTCCATGACTTTACGGAAAGCAGATTTAAGTTTTGTCTCATCTGTATGACAACATATGGTCCAGATTTGTTTAATCTACTGTACTTCAACTGTGTATATAAACAATGCAAAAAATAAAAGCAAATCTAAATATGTTAAAATGATTTCTATTATTTGGTTTTAAATAAATACTTTTATTTAGTTTTTTTTAACATATATAAGAAAGAATTATTCAAATGTTTGGTAATATACATTAAAATCCAGTCGAAATGCAATATTGTGTATATATGTAATAAGTATATTCAGTACACTGTAAAAATACTGTACAATTTACAGGTGCACTGTAAATAAAAATGTAAATACAATTTTGGTTGCCAGCAAATTACAATTTACTGTAAAATTTACAGTAACTTTCTGGCAATTTGTGTCAAAATAGACTGCAAATTTACAAGCACATTGTAAATTCATTCATTCATTTTTTTTGGCTTAGTCACTTTATTATTCAGGGGTTGCCACAGCGGAATGAACCACCAACTTATCCAGCATATGTTTTACGCAGCGGATGCCCTTCCAGCTGCAACCCAACACTGGGAAACATTTATACACTTCTGCATTCACACACATACACTACTGACAATTTACTGTAACGCATGTCTTTGGACTGTAAACCAAGGAAACCGGGGCACCCGGAGGAAACTCACGTGAACACTTAGAGAACATGCAAACTCCACACAGAAATGCCAACTGACCTAGCCAGGGCTTAAACCTGCTATGCACCACCGTGACACCCCTCACTGTAAATAAAAAAAAAAAAACTAATTTACAGTAACTTGCTGCAAATTTTGGTTGCCAGTAAGACTACAAATTTACAAGGACAATGTAAATTAAAAATTACAATTTACTGCAAAATTTACAGTAACTTTCTGGCAGTTTTGGTTGCAAGTTAGACTGCAAATTTACAAGCACACTGTAAATTATTAATTACAGTTGTACATTTTTGTAAATTAAAAACTTAAATTTACTGTAAGATTTACAGTAACTCACTGGCAATTGTGGTTCCCAGACTGTCAATTTACAAGCACATTGTAAATTAATAATTATAATTGTACATTTTGTAAATAAAGAAATCTAATTTACTGTTAAATTTACAGTAACCCCCAGTAAGTAACTGTAAATTTTACAGTAAATTAAAATTTTTAAATAAGTGAGTTAATGGCAATTTTGATTGCCAGAAAGACTGTAAATTTACAAGCATGTTGTAAATGAAACTATTTAATTTACTGTAAAATTTACAGTAACTTATTGGCAATTTTGGTTGCCAGTAAGACTGTCAATTTACAGGCACACTGTAAATTAATAATTATAATTGTACATTTTGTAAATTACAAATTCTAATTTACTGTTAAATTTACAGTAACCACCAGTGAGTAACTGTAAATTTTACAGTAAATAATTTTTTTTAAAATAAGTGAGTTATTGGCAATTTTGGTTTCCAGTAAGACTGTAAATTTACAAGCATGCAGTAAATTAAACATTTTAATTTACTGTAAAATTTACAGTAACTTATTGGCAATTTTGGTTGCCAGTAAGGCTGTCAATTTACAAGCACACTGTAAATTATTAATTACAATTGTACATTTTGTAAATTAAAAAATTTAATTTACTGTTAAATTTACAGTAACCTCCAGTGAGTTACTGTAAATTTTACAGTAAATACATTTTTAAATAAGTGAGTTATTAGCAATTTTGGTTGCCAGTAAGAATGTAAATTTACAAGCATGCTGTGAATTAAAAATTATAATACATTTTTTTTAAAGGTTAAAATAGCTATTTATCGTAAAATTTACAGTAGCTCACTGGCAATCTTGGTTGCCAGTAAGACTTTAAAGTTACAAGCACACTGTAAATAAAAATTACAATTTACTGGCAGTTTTACAATAACTAACTGGCAATTTTGGGTGCCAATAAATCTGTAAATTTGCATGCGCACTGTAAATTAAAAATGACTATTTACTTTAAAGTTTATAGTAACTTACTGGCAGTTTTGGTTGCCAGTAAGACTGTCAGTTTACAAGCACACTGTAAATGAAATGACAACTTACTGTCAAATTTACAATATCTAACTGCAAATTTTGGGTGCCAATAAAACTGTAAATTTACAGGCACACTGTAAATTAAAAATAAAAATTTACTGTAAAATTTACAGTAACTTACTGGCAATTTTGGTAAATTAAAAAATTACAATTTACTGTCACATTTACAGTAACCAAAGTTCCCAGTAAGTTGCTGTAATTAAAAAAAAAACATTTTACACTGTAGCAAAATTTCTATTCAGTAAGCTCATTTATGGCTAATTGTATAAGTTGGTCCATCTTCCGGGCATCTGTGTTGCATTGCTCAGTTAATCAAATGCAGTGTTTTTGTGTGCAGTGACAGGAGACGTCATTTTCTACTCTAATTCATTTCTTCCACGCCAGCAGTCTGACAACAGAGCTTTACATCTGCCCTCTTTCACCACAATGAGCAGAAAATGATGGGGGTGGGGGTGTGAAGGGAAAACACACGTGAAATATGCAGTTAATGCTGTACGTTACAGAGTTAATCCATACATTGCTCTATAGATTAAAGAGACGGAAGATTATACTGTGCATTAAAATGACTGAAACTATCGTCAGCTCATGTATCAGGATGATATAGTAAAATACAGGGATGGAGACGAATTTAGGTTACTCATCGATTTCCCATTAAGCATTATTTCCTTTGCTTCATTTGATGCAGATTACAGATGGAAGGCTTTTCTGGTGATTTTAATCACAAAGAGGCTGACAGATGAGAAAAATAAAGAAATTTAAGCATTTATTTAGAATTTTTTTAGGTTTATGACCTTAAAATTAAAAGACTTTATTACTAATTTATTTAGTTCGAACATTGAGATGTAATATTAAAATTGTGTTAACGTTTTGTTTTGTTGAAATGTGTATGCATTTTGAAGTTAAATGGTTAATGCTGGTTCTGTCAGTTGTAATTATACAGTCATTTATCTCATTCCTGATAGCACTTGACATGCGCATCGTTAAATAATTATGCGCTATAAATGCTGCATAAATAAAGATAGACTTGTTCGGATGATCGTCACAATTATATACGGATGACAAAACAAAACAAGTGAAGGTTTGATAAATGAAACAAAGTGTTTGCGTTACAAATATCAAGACACGTAAATGCAGGATTATTCTTTGCATATTAGAAAGAAATTATTTTAATGGGATAGTTCACTTATTCATTCATTATTTATAAAGCCCATTTAAACAGACCCAAGGGTTGACTAAAGTGCTGTACAAATGGAAATAAACACACACAAATACATATTACTAATCATGATAAACTGCCTAGTTTACACAGAGAAAATAAACATACAAATTAGGAACGCATACTAAAGTGGTGTATCTTGAGTTTAGATTTAAAAAAATGGCAATAAAGAGAGAGTTCCAATTGAGACTGGAAGGTTGTTCCAAAGTTTAGGACCTACTGTTGCAAAGGCTCACGCTACAGTATTCCAAGGTTGCCAAATCTAAGTGACCTAGACGGAGGGTAATAATGTAGAATATCAGAAAGATACAGTTGAAGTCAGAATTATTAGCCCCCCTTTGAATTTTTTTTTTCTTGTTTAAATATATCCCAAATGATGTTTAACAGAGCAAGGAAATTTTTACAGCATGTCTGATAATATTTTTTTTCTTCTGGAGAAAATCTTATTTGTTTTATTTCGGCTAGAATAAAAGCTGTTTTGAATTTTCTATGAATAATTTTAAGATAAATATTATTAGCCCCTTTAGGCTATTTTTTTCGATAGTCTACAGAACAATCCATCATTATACAATTACTTGCCTAATTACCCTTACCCGCCTAGTTAACCTAATTAACCTAGTTAAACCTTTAAATGTGACTTTAAGCTGTATAGAAGTGTCTTGAAGAATATCTAGTCATATAATATTTTCTGTCATCATGGCAAAGATAAAAGAAATCAGTTTTTAGAAATGAGTTATTAAAACTATTATGTTTGGAAATGTGTTGAAAAAATCTTCTCTCCGCTAAATTGGGGGAAAAAATAAACAGGGGCGTTAATAATTCAGGCGGGCTAATAATTCTGACTTCAACTGTATGATGGTGCAAGGGTGTGTAAAGCTTTAAAAAACAAAAATTCAGATTTCAAATTCTAGTCGCCGTTTAACTTGGTAGCCAATGCAGAGAGGTTAAGATGGGAGAGATATGGTCAAATGTTCATCTCCCTGTCAGAATCATCTGTTGAACTGCATCCCAATCATCACAAATACTGCAGAAGACCTATTGGAACCAGCATGGACCCAAGATTCTCACATAAATCACAAATCCAAGTTTGGTGAAGGAAAAATCATGGTTTGAGGTTACATTCAGTATGGGGGTGTGCAAGAGTAAATAGCATGGCAGGAGAGGGCAAGTTCTTCAGCAGGATAGCGCTCCTTCTCATACTTCAGTCTCCACATCAAAGTTCCTGAAAGCAAAGAAGGTCAAGGTGCTCCAGGATTGGCCCGCCCAGTCACCAGAAATGAATATTATTGAGCATGTCTGGGGTGAAATGAAGGAGGAGGCATTGAAGATGAATCCAAAGTATCTTGATGAACTCTGGGAGTCCTGCAGGAACGCTTTCTTTGTCATTGCAGATGACTTTATTTGAGTCATTGCAGAGATGTGTGGATGCAGATGTCCAAGCTCATGGGAGTCATACACAATATTAGTTATTTTTCCACTGTCCCATGACTTTATATTCTATATTATTTCTGTTAAGTGACAAGACTTTTATCTACGCACAGTCAGACCTTACTATCCTTATTAAATAATTAAAAATCAAGACATGATCATATTTTATTTTAGTCAAATAAGCGAAATCTAAAGGCCTTTGCCTTTCATACAGTATAAGCCACTTCTGATACCAAATGATCAACTAGATGTTCCTAAAACTTGAATAGGCGACAAGACTTTTGTCAGGTAGTGTAGAGTGAATTGCAGTAATAGAGGTGGGAAGTTATTAATGCATAACTGGTTTGTTTATTTATTTATTATTTTTTAATGACCATTAATTTGTTTATCAAGATTTAAGATCTGCATCAAATAACTAACACACCTTGATTTTTTGCACAAGGGTAACATGCTAGCTTAAAAAAGTGTCGTCCAGTATACCAAAGTCATAGGAGTCACTTGGACCAAACAGTAAAACTTAGATTTTTATTCTCATTTAAGGCTTGTATAGATGACTGTTTGTGAGAGCCATGATTGTCACTTCATGAAAGCAAGCTGAGCATGGAGCTAGAATCAGTCTGTTTAAACAGAATGTATAATTGGGTGTCTTCAGCTTATACGTGAAAAGATACTCCATGTTTAGAAAAGATGGAACCAAATGGTCACATGTAAAAAGAAAAATATGCCAGAATAGAACCCTGCGGAACACCACAGGAAAGACATGCAGTAGAGGAAGTGTGTTTTCCAGTGCCAACAGAAAACATCCTATTGGGTTAAAAAAAAACTGGAACCAGCTCAAGGCGCTACCCTGAAAGTCATCTTTTATTCACCCTTGACTTGTTCCAAACCTTCATGAGTTTCTTTCTTCTGTTGAACACAAAAGAAGATATTTTGAAGAATGTTGGAAACCGTTAACCATTGACTATTAATGTTTTTGTTTTTCCTACTATGGATGTCAATGGTTACAGGTTTTCAGCATTCTTCGAAATATCTTCTTTTGTGTTCAACAGAAAAAAGTAAAGCACTTGAGTAAATAATGGCCTAAGTTTTATTTTTTGAACTGTCACTTTAAATGTAAATACTGTACTAAAACAGAGTAGTTTATACAAAGAAAGCACATAAGCTATGACTATATTTACAATACATTCCTTAAAGGAGTTCCTTAGTTTTTCACCCTTTTTTTTTGTTCTGTGGAGTATGAAAGAAGGTATTTTAAGAAATTATCCGTTTACATAACAGGGATGTAAATTATGTAAAAATGATAGATTTTCTTTGGATTTTTGCAAGATTTGCATATAGATAACAACATTGTCATTAGAATTCCAGTTTACACAGATCATTGAAAATCGTCACCTTAGAATTATAAGGTTCTATCTGCATTCTACATGATTTTGAGATATTGAGCTTCAAAGTTTTTGCATTCCATATAGCAAACAATATGTCTGTAACAGTTCTTTTTCATACATTACTATGACAGAGACCCTACATGCTCTCTAAATGTAAATTAACAAAGTTCTCTTACATTTGCAAATTGGAGTAAAAAAAACCACGGTAAATGCAGATAGAATCTTCTCATTCTGAAAAGTCATTTTCCGCTTAAAATTATAATGTTCTATCAGGCAGATCATTCATTGAAGCATTAATTTTCAAGAAATACAATAAAGAAATATAAAATATGGTGTTGTAACAATATGTTGATGCTTAATTTTTGCTTTCTATAACATTTATTTCATGTTTTAGGATGAATATTTTTTCTTGTTCAAATGAAGCATACAAGGTTGTGCTAAAGATTTATTTTCAGTGCAGATGTTAATTTTATCTAATTAATATGTTAATATTTATTAAATGTTATGCTTTATATGAATTCTTGAATTATATTTATCAAATTATATGCCCCATTATTTAAATTAAGTATTTGCCCTTCAAGGCTTATTATTAAATTTAAAGACTTTAAAAGGCAACAGATAATAAGCAAATGAGTTGAATAAACACTGAAAAATGTTTCACTTACCATATATACACAAATAAAAATATTTCACATTTAATATAGAATTTTTTAAAATATTCATTTCTTTTTCAACAATGTCAAATTTAACATTTCATCTCAAGGTAAAAAAAGCTTCAAAATCATCACATTTACACACTTCTCAATTTTGTGTAGTGCAGCATTATTTAGTCGACTCAGATTTTGTGTGATTTTGTCTTTCTGGTCTTTCCCGCTGTCAATGGAGCAGTCTGGCGAAATGGTAAAAAAAACCTGATCCTGATTGGTCCTCGTGCTTGAATTAAAACAGCTGATTGGCTCACAGAAAGAACCTTATAGAGTCAAGCTAGAGTTCAACTTTATAGATAAACCGTTTATGTTTTTTTAAATAAAAAGTCTTAATGTAAACAACTTATAAAAAACATCACATAATGTTAATAAGATGTCATTTAATGAGAATATGTGAATAACTCAATTTTGACAAAAATGTCAGATAGAACCTTATAATTCTAAGGTGACGAAATGATTTTAGATGCTTTATTTTGAATGCCTGGCCAGTAGTTGGCGATGTATCTTTGTAAAGAAACACTGTGCTTTTGTGAACATACTGTACAATCCTATAGTCTGAAATTAATTTAGTTGTCAATTACTCATGCAACAGTATAGTCTATAAAAATATTGATTTGTCTGTAAGTATAATGCCACTGGTCTAGGGGATCAGCATGGGCATAATAAACGAAAAAAAAAGGTTGTGGGTGGTGAGGACTATTTATGCTTTATAAATCCCTTATTAATGACAATTAAAGGCTCAGAATCAAATGAACAATGATCTTTGCATTCTTTTCTAAAAAATAAAACTTACTGTAAAGTTTAAACATTGCCAAATAACAGGAGTGTCAAAATACGACATAAAACTGGATAAAACAACAACAACAATATAATAATTTAACAATATAATAAGATGCAATGTTCAAACTCTACAGTTATTTTATTTTAGATAAGGTTGCAAAGATTTTTTTTTCATTTGAAGTACAGTTTTATTTGTGTATCTTTAAATGAAAAGGAATGAATAATGTCATTTTTCCTGTTTAGAATTTAACTGAGCCTTTATTTGTCATTTATAAGGGATTTATAAAGCATAAATAGTCTTCACTTTAGATTAGGTCACAAAACTAGATGAAGTTGAGTTAATACAGCATTTATTAACATACATAGTAACCCTTAACATATGCCTGAATAATAAGATATATAAACGTTGATTTCAGTAGTTTATTAATCATTTACTAACTCATTCGGAATGATCCTAAAAACCCTCAACTACTCTTAAATACAACTGGTTTGTAATTAATGCAATACTTAATTTAGTAATGAAAAATAAATCATTAACAAAGTATGAAAGGACAAGTATTAAGCACATTATAAATATGTTTGTAAGTCAAGAATACAGCATTTGTAGCTGCAGTTATAAACTGCTTACTAACACTTATTAATGTAGAGTTAATGCTTAACAGATAATGAATTAACTATTTGCTAATGCTTAATAAATGATTTATAGTGTGTAGTTATTATAAAGTGTTACCGATTTATTATTGAAAAATAGTAGTTTAAATGAGCATTTCTTAAGGGAACCCACAGGCCAAAATAAACAAAGCAATCTACAAAATAAATAAACTAAATTACCTGTAAATCTTTAAAGAAAATAAGTGTACATGGACATTTTGACAAGAATAAAGTTTGGTCGTCAGCCTGAGGGGTAGGGAAATCCAGGAGCTCTCCATTCCCAACAACCGTTGCACCACAAATGAGCTCCCTGAACCCTGCCTGAAGTTCCCTTTTATAGATCTCTGCAACCAGCAGCCAATCAGAGCCTGGACTACATTAGAATGGGAACCTATGGAATAACAGAAAACAACACAAGAAGGCGGGACAAAGAAAAAGACACATGCAATTTATTAACAAAAATAAATAAATAAACTTTAGTCCTAACAGTAAGTGACAGGTGTTTTGATTTTCATCAGCTTTTTTACAGGGATAGTTCACCCAAAGATTTATTTTCTGTCATCATTTAATTATGTTTCATTTTTAAAGCAGTTTTGAAGAATGTTGGAAACCAGTAACCATTTACTTCCATAGTAGGAAAAATGAGTGCTATGGAGGTCAATAGTTAGGCAAGGCAAGGCAAGGCAAGTTTATTAATAAAGCACATTTTATACACAATAGTAATTCAAAGTGCTTTACATAAACAAGATTAAATGAAACAATTATAAACAATAAAAACTTTGTCTTTTCAATAGTTCACACTTAGATTTTGACGCTATTAGCAGGTTTGACATGCTGTCCTGGGAAAGAACCCTGAGTTCAGAGATAATTGAGCCCAGTGCTCCAGCCAGGTCTTTTTACATGTAAGGGGGTCCGAGATCAGGTAGCTACCCAAGTGAAGAAGGAAAAGGGGGAGATGGGGTGAAAGGAGGGATTCTTCAAAAACAAAGATAAGGCAGTAGGGTGAAATCTGTTTATTTATAGTAGTATTTGGATCAGTCTGATTGGATTATTACTGATTACGAATGAGATACCAGCCGCGGTCAATCATATCACATGATTTGGGAAGGTCAGTGTGGGGTCTATTACAGTAATCCATCCTGCTGGTGATAAAAGCATGAACAAGTCTTCAATGGAAATAAAGCATCTAATTCTTGCAATGTTTTTGAGATGATAGTATGCTGATTTAGTTACTGCTTTGACATGACTACTGAATCTCAGATCTGACTCTTGACCTTATTTTTTGTTGTTTGACCCTTAGAGCCAAGGTATGCATTCACCTTGAGAACCTAATCTCTGTTCCCTAACGCAATCACTTCAGTTTTCTCTTTGTTTAACTGAAGAAAGTTTTGGTACATCCAATTGTTAATTTCATCAATGCATTGGCAAAGGGTGTCAATGGGGCTGTAGTCATTATTCAATAAGGCTAAGTAGATCTGAGTGTCATCAGCATAGCTGTGGTAGGAGATTTGGTTCTTTCTAATTATTTGGCTCAGTGGGAGCATGTAAGGCTTGAACAGAAGAGGTACCAGAATTGAACCTTGTGGGACTCCACATGTCATGAGCATCCATAAGCATAGTTAATGGTTTCCAACATTCTTCAGAATATCTTCTTTTTTGTTCAACAGAAGGAAGGATTTAGAAGGATGAGTAAATGATGACAGCATTTTCATTTTTGGGTGAACTGTCAATTTATTATACAAGCTGACTCATCTGAGGACTAAATCTGTGCGCAACTTCCTCAGAAAACAAAGAGAGCATTATTTGTGAAGCACAGCCTGTAGTGATTTCACATTGTTACCCACCTCAATTGATTTTTTTACGCATGTTGGTGGGTTGCGTTGGAGAGAGAATCTAGTCCTTGACATTTGTATTATATTTAGACTACTCAAGGAAATAACAATCTGCTGCGGAAGCTGCTTATGGATTTTATATCCTCAGGATCATAGATGTTTTCATGACTAAAACATTGTATATGAGCGAAATGTTTTAGTACTTTAGTAGTATTGTTTATTACTAGTAATTTAGTAAGTGTGTGTCTGTGTTAACAAGCATTTTAGCATTTATTTTTGTTGCAATGCCTTGTACTATAAGTTTTTTATCTTAATTATCCTGAACTTAAAAACATAGTTCATCCAAAAAAGTGAGAATTTACTAAATATTTACTCACACTCAACATGTATGTTTCTTTTTTTATGAACACAAAAGAAGATATTTTGAAGAATGTTGGAAATACTGCTAGCCATTGACTTCCGTAGTAGGGAAAAAATGGTCAATGGTTACTGGTTTTCAGCATTCTTCAAAATATCTTCCTTTGTGTTCAACACAAGAATGAAACTCAAATAGGTTTGTGATAATCAAAGTGTGAGTGAATGATGACAGGATTTTCAGTTTGCTGGTGAACTAACCATGAAAATTCTTTTAATAGTAAAAAAAAAAGTTTATTGAATACAGGAAAAATAGCATCACTGCGTTGAAGAGAAAATACAGTAACAAAAGTTCGGAAAGAGAGTAAATAAATCTTTACAAAACCTCAATCATTAAGATAAAGATTATCATAAGCTTTAAGAAAAGTATTATTATAATAATAAATTTAAGAGATTTAACAATGAATAAAATTTTAGCCAAGAAAATATTAAATCTAGGTTTTGTTTTAAGAACTTATTTTTGTGTATAAAAATGTATAATGTAACACAAGAAATTTTGCGATTATATCACTACCAGAAAAGTACAAAAGTAGATTAAGTACAGAAAAGTATATTAAGTACAGAAGTATATTAAGTACAGAAGTATATTAAGTACAGAAGTATATTAAATACAGAAGTATATTAAGTACAGAAGTATATTAAATACAGAAGTATATTAAGTACAGAAGTATATTAAGTACAGAAGTATATTAAATACAGAAGTATATTAAGTACAGAAGTATATTAAGTACAGAAGTATATTAAATACAGAAGTATATTAAGTACAGAAGTATATTAAGTACAGAAGTATATTAAGTACAGAAGTAGATTAAGTACAGAAGTATATTAAGTACAGAAGTATATTAAATACAGAAGTATATTAAGTACAGAAGTATATTAAGTACAGAAGTATATTAAGTACAGAAGTATATTAAATACAGAAGTATATTAAGTACAGAAGTATATTAAGTACAGAAGTATATTAAGTACAGAAGTATATTAAATACAGAAGTATATTAAGTACAGAAGTATATTAAGTACAGAAGTATATTAAGTACAGAAGTAGATTAAGTACAGAAGTATATTAAGTACAGAAGTATATTAAGTACAGAAGTATATTAAATACAGAAGTATATTAAGTACAGAAGTATATTAAGTACAGAAGTAGATTAAGTACAGAAGTATATTAAGTACAGAAGTATATTAAATACAGAAGTATATTAAGTACAGAAGTATATTAAGTACAGAAGTATATTAAGTACAGAAGTATATTAAGTACAGAAGTATATTGAATACAGAAGTATATTAAGTACAGAAGTATATTAAGTACAGAAGTATATTAAGTACAGAAGTATATTAAATACAGAAGTATATTAAGTACAGAAGTATATTAAGTACAGAAGTATATTAAGTACAGAAGTATATTAAGTACAGAAGTATATTAAATACAGAAGTATATTAAGTACAGAAGTATATTAAGTACAGAAGTATATTAAGTACAGAAGTATATTAAATACAGAAGTATATTAAGTACAGAAGTATATTAAGTACAGAAGTATATTAAGTACAGAAGTAGATTAAGTACAGAAGTATATTAAGTACAGAAGTATATTAATACAGAAGTATATTAAGTACAGAAGTATATTAAGTACAGAAGTATATTAAGTACAGAAGTATATTAAGTACAGAAGTATATTAAATACAGAAGTATATTAAATACAGAAGTATATTAAATACAGAAGTATATTAAGTACAGAAGTATATTAAATACAGAAGTATATTAAATACAGAAGTATATTAAGTACAGAAGTATATTAAGTACAGAAGTAGATTAAGTACAGAAGTATATTAAGTACAGAAGTATATTAATACAGAAGTATATTAAGTACAGAAGTATATTAAGTACAGAAGTATATTAAGTACAGAAGTATATTAAATACAGAAGTATATTAAGTACAGAAGTATATTAAGTACAGAAGTATATTAAGTACAGAAGTATATTAAATACAGAAGTATATTAAGTACAGAAGTATATTAAGTACAGAAGTATATTAAATACAGAAGTATATTAAATACAGAAGTATATTAAATACAGAAGTATATTAAGTACAGAAGTATATTAAATACAGAAGTATATTAAATACAGAAGTATATTAAGTACAGAAGTATATTAAGTACAGAAGTATATTAAATACAGAAGTATATTAAGTACAGAAGTATATTAAGTACAGAAGTATATTAAGTACAGAAGTAGATTAAGTACAGAAGTATATTAAATACAGAAGTATATTAAGTACAGAAGTATATTAAGTACAGAAGTATATTAAGTACAGAAGTAGATTAAGTACAGAAGTATATTAAATACAGAAGTATATTAAGTACAGAAGTATATTAAGTACAGAAGTATATTAAGTACAGAAGTATATTAAATACAGAAGTATATTAAGTACAGAAGTAGATTAAGGACAGAAGTATATTAAGGACAGAAGTAGATTAAGTACAGAAGTAAAAATCATAATAAAACAAGGACGATAAATAATAAACAAAGTTATCCCAAAGAAATTTAATGTGAGTTTCTTTCTCTATGTTACATAGATACATAGATATAGATATACAGTGCATCCAGAAAGTATTGATAGCGCTTCACTTTTTGCCTTGAGTCACAAGGCTGGGAAAGGTTACAGAAAAATTTCTGCTGCTCTGAAAGTTCCAATGAGCACAGTGGCCTGCATCATCAGTAAGTGGAAGATGTTTGGAACCACCAGGACTCTTCCTAGAGCTGGCCGGCCATCTAAGCTGAGTGATCGGGGGAAATGAGCCATAGTCAGGGAGGTGATTTATAACCCGATGGTCACTCTGTCTGGGCTCCAGCGTTCTTCTGTGGAGAGAGGAGAACCTTACAGAAAGACATCCATCTGTGCAGCAATCCACCAATCAGGCCTGTATGGTAGAGTGGCCAGATGAGATATGAGAAAGATGAATGCAGCAATGTACAGAGACATCCTGAATGAAAACCTGCTTCAGAGTGCTCTTGAGGTCAGACTGGGGCCACGGTTCATCTTCCAGCAGGACAATGACCCAAAGCACACCGCCAAAATATCAATGGAGTTGTGAATGTCTGAGAGATCTGAAAATGGCTGTACACAGTCACTTCCCATCCAACCTGATAGAGCTTGAGAGTGCAAAGAGGAATAGGCAAAAATTCCCAAAGACAGGTGTGCAAAGCTTGTGGCATCATATTCAAAAAGACTTGAGGCTGTAATTGCTGCCAAAGGTGCATCAACAAAGTATTGAGAAAAGGCTGTGAATACTTCTGTACATGTGATTTTTCAGGTTTTTACATTTTTTATAAATTTGCAACAGTTAAAAAAAATCTTTTTTCACATTGTCATTGTGGGGTATTGTGCGTAGAATTATGAATTTTGGAAAAAGTTAAGCGCTATGAATACTTTACGGATGCACTGTAGTTAGAAATGTCATGATAGTTATCAATCTGTAAGATGTACATTTTGAAAAATGTAAGAATTATCTCTTATTTTATTGGCTATGCTTAATGTTTCAGGTAATAACCACACTGTGTTCCACTGAATTCTGTCAGAAGAATTGTACCAGAAAATTTTACATCTTGGGGATGCATATATACAGTGTAATAGAAAATTCTCTTGATTGGGGGGGAATGGGGGTTGGCATGGACTGATTCTTGACAACCATACAAATCGGGATTTGCAGCTTTCTGCCAGTAGATGTGCGTGATGATATTGTTTTCATGACTTTATACGGTATCTCTGATTATCTGATGTGACACTCACCCAGTCTGAACGTGGCTTTGATTGACTGTCTTTTATGCCACAGCTCAGACTGAATATGTGTGTGTGTGTGTGTGTGTATGTGTATTTAACTGTGTCCTCTCTTGTTTCAGACTGTAAAAGATCAGATAACCCACTGCACCATGAAGCTCCGACAGACCACAGGGATGATGGAGTTCTGTCTGGAGGTTATTAAGGAGAACGATCCCAGTGGATTCCTACAGGTACTAACAGAAAATCAAATAATACATCATAAAAATGCTGGGTTTTCCACACAATTCCTTCATGTTGTCCCAACACAAATCGATTAAGTTAAGTGGATTGAACATAAAACAATGAAGTGGTCCCCAAAAGTTCTTAAGAATTGTGTTGTTTCAACTCATTTTAAATAAGTAGCAAAAGTCATTTTTTGAGTGTAATAAAAAGTTACTTTACTTTAAAAAAGAGTCAATAAATCTGTTAACTTGGAATTGTTAAGTTGACTTAACTTAATTTTTATAGTTATGCTCATAGTTTATTTTCTTAATAATTTTAGGCAAAAGGTTTACACACATTTTTTGTAAGTAAAGCCACCTAATTGCTTTGAAACCAACAGCTTTACTTACTTATTTAAAGGTATAGTTCACCTAAAAATTTAAATTACCTTATCATTTATTCCTTAAACCTTAATGAGTTTCTTTTTTCTGTTAAACACAATAGAAGGTATTTTTGAAGAATGCTGATTGCTGAGACCCTTTGACTTCTACAGTAGGAAAAAGGACTATGGAAGTCAATGGGTGCCAGCTACCACTGTTTAAAAATAATATCCTCTTTGTGTTCAGCAGAATAAAGAAACTCAAATAGGTTTGAACAAGGGAAGGAGTGAGTAAATGATGCATTTATGTAATGTCAACTAAATGCTTTAAAAGGTGAGATTTATTTAGTTTTTCAAGAAAAGTCGAATAATTGAATTAAAAGCAAAATACTTTTTAAAGTATTTAACTAGTGGTTAGCGCGCTGACATATGGTGCAGTAGCACTTCGGGGCATCCCGAGTTCGAATCCCGGTGTGAGGACATTTCCAGTCCCTACCCCATGTCTCTCTCCCACTTCACTTCCTGTCTATAATACTGTCCTATCTACTTAATAAAGGCAAAAAGGCCAAAAATAAATCTTCAAAAAAAAAAAAGTAAAGTCAACTAATTGCTTTATTGTAAAAGTTTAGAGTGTAACATCATTTATTTTATTACTACTATTATTATTTATCAGTAAAAACAATAATTTTGTTAATTGAACAATCTGTATTTTAAATAACAACCATAATTTCAGTTTATGGTGCCTTGATAAAAAATGTTAAATGAATAAATGTGTTGTGTGGAAAATAAATAATTAGAAATGTATAAAAAAGAAGTACTAGCAAATAATCTGAAAACAAAAAATCATGAGTTGATTATAAGACATTAATAATTACCTATATTTTACTGAAAAACGTAATTACATTTTGACTAGTGGTATGGTACAATTCAGTACACTACAATTTGGTAAGGTTGACCCTAATCAGGATTGCGTTTATAGGCAAGGTAAGTTTATTTATATAGCACATTTGATACACAATGATAATTCAAAATTTACATAAACAAGAATAAAAACATAAAATACAAAAAATAAAAATGATTAAAAACTGATTAAAATGTGGTTTTAAAGGAATAAAAAAAAGAAAGACATAATAGTGCGATCTGTTGGACACAGCACAGAGCTCAATTCAGTAAAGGCACAGCTAAACAAATGTGTTTTCAGTCTTGATTTGAATGTGCCTAATGGAGCACATGCCATCATTTCTGTTACTACCATTTCTTATACTGCCAACAGTACCCTTACTTGTGGTTAGGTATGGGCCGATATAAGATTCTGAAGACATGATAACCTTGCATTAAACATCACGGTTTCACAGTATTGTGGCTACAGCTGTAAAATATGTTCTTTTTAAATGTAAATAAATGTTTTTTGAGAAACACTTTATGTATTTCGTTACAGTAAACATTCATTCATTCATTTTCTTTTCGACTTAGTCCCTTTATTAATCTGGGGTCGCCACAGCGGAATGAACCACCAGCTTATCCAGCATATGTGTTACACATACACTATGGACAATTTAGCCTATCCAATTAACCTATACCACATGTCTTTGGACTGTGGGGGAAACCGGAGCACCCAGAGGAAACTCACGCCAGTATGGGGAGAACATGCAAACTCCACATAGAAACGCCAACTGACCCAGCCACAGCTCGAACCAGCAACCTTCTTGCCGTGAGGCGATTGTGCTACCCTCTGCACCACCATGCAGCCCACTACTTGTTGACTTCAACCTTAAATACCTCTTTTGCACAAAATTGTTCTGTATACAATGCAAGATAGCATACAAAGAAATACAAAGATTTTTGTACTTTGTAGAAAAAACGCTGAAAAAATTCAGTGTTGTGAGATATCAACCAACAATATAAATGTATTTATTTTTGGATTGGATTAAAGTATGGGAACAAGCTTCCACAGGTTTCCTCTGCAGGAGTTTACCTGCTGTTTGGATCAACCCTCAGCATTTAAACTCTTTAAAAAATTGATGTTTCATAGCTTTGAATGTATAATAGTAAGAGAAGACTGCTCCAAATGAGTAGCGCTGCCTCTTTGCTGCATTTTTTATGAAGTATTGATTGAGTTGTTTCTTTGAGTGCCTTCACAAAGCATGTAATGCGAGTCAGAGATCCCTGGCCGGCAGAGATTTCTTAAAAGACAGAGAGAGAGAGAGAGAGAGAGAGAGAGAGAGAGAGAGAGAGAGAGAGAGAGAGAGAGAAACGATTGTACATCGGTTTGCCTTGATCCTCAAAAATACAAAAGAAGAGAGTGAATCGCTGAAACACTGATGTGTCCTTAAAGGAAAAGTTCACCAAAACAATTTCATGTACTGTATTTTTTAAAAAATATGTTGACTGTAATAAAATACAGTTTTGAAAAAAAAAACATGTGCATTTCTAAGTGAGCTTCGCACAGGTGAGTGGGCTTGACAAACAACCTGTAAAAACACTCTTCTCTCCACTGCCTTCTTTCCCAGTTCATCTCACCTACTACTCTTCACGCATGAGTCAGGTGTGTTTCTGAGACTCAGTTGATGTGGAACTCGCGTATTTTATAATAGGGTATTTTATTCACCTAAATAAAGTTATTCTCTTTAATGTAGTTGATGGAGAGTCATTCATGAATTAGTTCCGACAAAAATTTTGTTGATTTCCATGAATCTGCTATATAACAGATTAAAATATTGCTTAACTAGGTAACGTTAGCTTGTTTACAATAGCTTGTATTGCAACTAACACCCTGGCTAAAGTTACCCCTGTACTGTTTTATTTGTGACTTGGCATAATCTTAATTTAATATTAACGGCCACAATTAGGAAATTGTTTAGCTATGCATTTACTAAATGAGCATTCTGCTATATCCGAACTGAACCTACTGTATTTTTATGTATAATCAATTTCTAACCTGTTCTCAAAGAGGGTCGCACACCGGATGCTCTGCTCAGCAACCAGCAACCGGGTCAGAGACAGTCCTCTGCAGCCCACAGCTTGATGACATAGTTGACCAGGTCCACTACGTAGTTGATGATCACCTACACCTTTCCCTACCCTAAACCCAACCGTCACAGTAGCATGGGCGCTACCTTAGTAGTGGAACAAGATCCACTACATAGTTGACAATCACCTACACCTCCTCCTACCATAAAACCAACCATCACAGTAGCATGGGGGTTACCTTAGTGGGCGGAACAAGATCCACTACATAGTTGACGATCGCCTACAACTTCCCCTACCCTAAACCCTACCGTCACAGTAGCATTGACACTACCTCACGTTGTTGGGTGGTACATAGTCCACTACATAGTTGACGATCGCCTACACCTACACCTCCCCCTACCCTAAACCCAACCATCACAGTAGCATGGGCGCTACCTTACCTTAGTGGGCGGTACAAGGTCCACTACGTAGTTGATGATCACCTACACCTCCCCCTACCCTGAACCTAACCGTCACAGTTGCATAGGCACTACCTTACCTTAGTGGGCGGTACAAGGTCTACTACATAGTTGACGATCGCCTACACCTCCCCCTACCCTAAACCCAACCATCACAGTAGCATGGGCGCTACCTTACTTTAGTGGGCGATACAAGGTCCACTACGTAGTTGACAACTGTCTACATCTCCCCCTACCCTAAACCCAACCATCACAGTAGCATGGGCTTTACCTTTGTGGGTGGTGCAAGGTCCACTAAGTAGTTGACAATCACCTATGTCATCAAGCTGCGGGCTGCAGCGAGGACATATTGCCATGTCAAGAAGTGCCATGCATTTTAGAATTCTAAACATAGATTTCTATCAGTGTACACACACTGCCAAAAGTCAGCAGCTGTCTGCAGTGCCCAGCTGCGACTCAGGAACTTGTTCTTATTCCTGCCGCCCCACAGAGCGCCATCTTATTAGTTTCATTTTAAATAACATGTGCGCTTCTGGTGTGCGACACTTCCAACTGTCATGTGCGCGCCGTGTTGCAGCGCTGAGCAGTGCATCCGGTGTGCATCCCCCTTTAGTGTCTCAATTAACATGGACACTTCTAGACATATATAAGTACATTTATATATGATCAATTTAACTATTATTTGTGTCCCCTTCAAAAATTGCTCATGAGAAGTTTTATCTTTATTATCCCCTTCTACTGTTAAATACAATTTAAACATATGGCAATATCATGCACAATATTGTTCTGTCTTATGTAAAATGTACTTGTCTCAGGAAGTAAAAAAACACTGGGTTCCACACAATTAATTTGTGTTGGGACAACATGAAGGAATTAAGTAAAATGATTTGTTTTTACATATTTAAGTGGTTTGAACATAGTTCAGTAGTATACCCAGCAGGCACACAATGTCAGAAGATGTTAATATTAGGTTAGATTTAGGTTGTGATGTCAGGTGACCAAAAGTCACTGTCTAGCCATTGTCTAAGGACAACGTTATTTTGACATCCAATTAGCAAGTCAAATGACGTTAATATTTGCCTGATTTTAGGTTGTGTTGCAAATTGAATAAAATTTAGCATCTTAAACCAATGTCATATTGACGTCAAATATTGACATTTATTTATCAGGTATGGCAACCAAAATCCAATATCTGATAGACGTCATAGTGGTAATGTCCACACAACTTCAAGCTGTAACATCAGTAGACATTGATATTTGCTTGATTTTAGGTTGGACGTTAGACATTGATGTTGGCCTGACGTTGAGTTCTGACGTCAACCTGATTTTCATTTCCAAACAAAATGCAACGTCTCCATGACGTTGGGGTACAACGTCAATTTGACATCATGTTGACGTCCTGTGCCCACTGGGTACTTTGTAGTTGAGTATGTTAGTATGTATAGGTTTAAAATAGTCCATTGTTGTGTTCATATTTACGATTATGTTTATTTATGTTGCAACATGTTCCTGCGAGACACAACATTTTATTCCAATTTATGTCCACACTTTAACTTGTGGACTTGACTTAATAAAAATGTATTTTCTTAAACAACAGAACTGATCTCTTTCTTCCAGATCTCAGATGCGTTGATAAAGCGCGTCCTGGCATCTCAGGATCAGTGGGTAAAGGGTGCATTGGAGCCAAAGGTCTGTCCAGAATTCGCTTTGACCGTCAACACAGACCCTCTGATGCAGTCGATTCTCCAGCTGGACTTCACCCAGAATAAAGGTGAACATGTTATATAGACACCTAATGGATGAGATTTAGTGTTCGCTGTTTGTGGTCACCAGTATCGAGAGTATAAGAAACAATGCTACATAATTGCATAATTAAGTTAACATGTTTTGAATGTTACAATTTCGAGACAGATTTAGTTAAATTCAACAGAAGATGCACTTAATGTAGTATATAAATCCATTCAGTATGAATATTCAGTTTGAGATTCATTAGATGATTTATAAAAATATTTTTCATTATCAAATAATGCATTAAATGGACAGAAAATACAATACATTTGTTTTTAATGTTACAATGTTATTTATAAAATAAATACTATTTTATAAACTTTGTATTCATACTGACTACTGTAAAGAAATGCTACCACAAATATTAAGCAATAGCCAAGGCTTATAGTAATCAGATTTTTTTGAAGACCAAATAAGCAAATTACAATGAATTACACTTTAAATTTACAATTTATATGAACAGAATTGCAATATGGTTATTTTAAATTGAATTATTTAATGGATTATTCAACAATGTTACTTTTTTGCATTTTTATCATCAACGATTTCTTTCGAAAACATTTAAAAGCTAGATATCAACTTCGAACTGAATGGTAATGTAGGTGTAGCTACACTTATCTTTCTGCATATTTGTCCTGCAAAAGTTCTTTGCTATTACTGTAATGACCACACAACCTCTAATTACAATAATAATAATAATAATAATAATAATAATAATAATAATAATTTTAATAAAAAAAATAATAATAATCTTAATAAAAATAACAAAAATCGAAACAATCTTTTTTCTGCACAGTGCAGTAAAGAAACAAATAACTTTTAAAAAATAATGTTCTCAAGCTCTGGTGGCCATTGTAGGAAGGCTAGTAATATGTTGTTTTATACATTTGATGCAGTAAAACCCTTGTTTTTCATTTAAAACAGGGGTGTCAAGCTTATTTCAGGTTGGGGGTCAGAGAAAATATCCCTGTCGGGGGATATGTCGAATTAGCGTTTATTTAGATTGCTCAAAAGTAAAATCATTATTTTTATCGAAAATTAATATTCATTCATTCATTCATTTTCTTTTCAGCTTAGTCCCTTTATTAATCGCCACAGCGGAATGAACCACCAACTTATCCAGCACATTTTTACGCAGCGGATGCCCTTTCAGCCGCAACCCATCTCTGGGAAACATCCACACACACTCATTCACACACATACACTACGGACAATTTAGCCTACCCAATTCACCTGTACTGCATGTCTTTGGACTGTGGGGGAAACCGGAGCACCCGGAGGAAACCCACGTGAACGCAGGAAGAACATGCAAACTCCACACAGAAACACCAACTGACCCAGCCGAGGCTCGAACCTTCTTGCTGTGAGGCGACAGCACTACCTACTGTGCCACTGCGTCGCCCCAAAAATTATTATTAAATATTTAGCTGGGTGTTTATGATAGAAACTTAGATGGTTCTGGCTTGTCATATATAAAATGGTAGGACACTAAAACCTTGAGTAGATGGTGGCAAGTGCATGTCTAAATGAGTTATTGAATTATGTCATTGTTCATAACAGCTATTTTATGAATGGGTAGTTGAATCATTGGCTTAAATGATTCTTTCAAAAAGAGATTCATTCAGGTTGTCACAAGACCTGGCACTTAAGTTACTGTACTAAAAAAGAAAAATTATACAATACGGTAGCAGGTTTTCTTAAAGAGATAGTTAACTCAAAACTAAAGATTTACTCAACCTTACTCGAACTTTACTCCTTTTTATCCCTTTATTGTAACAGTAGTCCAGAAGACCCGGTTCTACATGTGATCAGCGAATCATTTCTTCATATCAGCTCTGAGACATGGCAATCAGTGGTGCTTTAAATGCGGCGGCTCTGAATCCACATTTATTGATAAGAAAGGAGTAAAGCCACAATATGAATTATTACTGCCACAAATACTGTTCATGTGTTTAATCGCTGTTCTATTCTGCACTGAAAATGCACTGACAAGACATTCAGATACAGAAATAGCTTAATCTAAGTTTAAATCTAGTCTAATATACATGGTTCATATTTAAAAATCCCTTTACCATGCACCTATAGCAATATAAACCACAGAACATTCTGATTCTTTTAGTTATTACATGCCAGATCTTCTGTGTGAAAAAGAGTAGGCTACAGTACAAATGGCAGAGAGCAATTTTTATAGCCTGTGCTTGCTTTAATAAAGCCTTATTGTTTTGTTTTTATTGTGCGTATATACAAATACAAAATTATGTTGTTTCAGCGTTTTCAGCTAACTAAAATGCGAGCAATAGCTTGACATTGCAGGCGGTTTATCAACAGAAAATGCAGTCAAACGTACATGGACGAAGAACTGAAATGCTCAAATGCTCTGTACTGCAGATTTCAGTTTAATAATCAACTTAAGATTTTCTTGGCTTATAAGACCAGGGATCTGTAAGGCCTGTGTTGTTTCTAACAAAACATCTTGTTTGTTTAACTTGTATATAAAGTCTATTTATTTTGCGGTCAAGCTGATAAAATGGGTGAAATAGAACTCTTGCTTGTGTGATACTTAAGGTATATTATGTACTATTTGAAAATATGCATTGTGTATTGTCCCCAGTTAATGGTCCCCACAGTTTTACCTCTAGACTCATACAAGCAACACCTGCTTTGTCCAATATCATCTTTCAGATGGTCAGGAGGCTGCATTATTGAAACAAATGCATACAGGTGACCAGAAAGAGGAGGAGAGCACCGGAGGTATTTCAGAGCTGCTACAAACAGTTCGTTTATAATACTAGACCCCCCCCCACCCGAACCCACCGCCCCCTTCTCCTGCGTATGTTTAAGAGGCACCAGTGACCTTCAGGAACTGCTTACCCCCATGCATGTCACTACATGTTTACCCCTGTCTGATACCTCGGTGAATGACAGTTTTTGATTAAATGTGTACTCTGTAAATTCTGTCTTTTAGCAGAAACACCCACAGTGCCTCCTGCACCGCTACTGCAGTTGGAGAAATGCTGCATGCGGAACAACAGCGCCACATTGGCCTGGAGGATAACCACAGTCCAAGCCCTGCCTGTTGAGGGTTACGTGCTGGAGCTGGATGACGGGAATGGCGGACCTTATCGGGTACCTCTTAAACATCTACATTTCCACAATGTGTTCATTCAGAATTCAGGAAAACAAAGGGATCTACTTCTTAAAGGGGAGGCAACATGCTTTTTTTCCCAATCTCATATTAATCTTGAGTGCCTATAGAGTAGTACTGCATCCAACTTTTTTCTGAAAGGTTTTAAGGTTTTGAGTACTTTTAAAGGTTCAAGGAATCCTCGAGTCCTTGAGATTTTAACAGATTTGTGTGTGTTGAGCATCACTTAAGACAATGTTAGCACCTGTCAGCTTTAATTGCCGGGAAAACTGGATAATTTTGAGCTTTTGTAATCTAATTTCATCTTCCGGGTTTAAAATAATTTTTGGGGCGGGATCAAATCTGTGACTGCAAGTGGAGTGATGATGCATTATTATTCATAGCGGATTTTTCTTATTCTATGAGAAGAGCCTGCTTCTTAATTATTCATGACTGCACGTGCTTTCTGAAGGCAAGGCAGACCTGCCAATCTGTAAGACCCTATGTTGATGACTGGGTGAGACCATGTCCATGGACCCTGCATACGGCATGCAGTATTTAGCCGTTTATGAAGGGTCGTATGTGTTTGTTTCCATGATCCACTGGGTTTGTTGCATGTTTTTCCCCGTGGTTCTGTCAGAGCCGATACAGCAAAGCTGTATGTGTGCAGCAAGCATTTTTGTTGGGAGAGCAGTACGAGAATTGGAGAATGGCGGACTTTGTCTTTTATCAGTTGAGTTCGTTCACAGTTAGACACATCGCTGCGCTGCTGTGTTCGCCTAAATCCTCCAGATTACCAGCAGGGCTAATGGTTGAAATAGGCAGGGCAAGAGACCTGCTGCACTGATTCCCTTTGGACCCCCTTTAGCCTTCAGAACTGCCTTAATCCTTCGTGGCATAGATTCAACAAGGTACTGGAAATATTCCTTAAAGATTTTGGTCCATATTGACATGATAGCATCACACAGTTGCTGCAGATTTGTCAGCTGCACATCTATGATGCGAATCTCCCGTCCCAGCACATTCCAAAGATGCTCTATTGAATTGATTTCTGGTGACTGTGTAGGCCGTTTGAGTACAGTGAAC
>NW_026613700.1:0-20000 GCF_903798145.1 Danio aesculapii | reverse complement strand
TTCTGTCCAGAGAGGTCATGTTTTGAACCTCGATTGGTCTCACGTAGTCAAGTATTGGGATTTCACAGGTCAGAGTTCACCAAGCTTGAACTTTGCCTCTCAGCGAACTGCTAAACTCAAGCTTGTGTTTCCAGTCTGTCGCATTCGCATGCGTATGTGTATGAATGGAAGTCAATGGGGGAGAAAAGTGCAGTGTGACCACGGTGCGAATTACAGGGGGGATTGGGGGGAATGCTTGATCCCGCCTAAAGGACGTTCAAAACACACATATGGGGGTCCGTCCTTTAAATAGTAAGAAATAGTTTGGTTTCATTCATTCATTTTCTTTTTTGATTAGTCCCTTTATTAATCTGGGGTCGCCACAGCGGAATGAACCACCAACTTATCCAGCATATGTTTTAGACAGTGGCTGCCCTTCCAGCTGCAACCCATCACTGCGAAACACCATACACACTCATTCATTCACACACATACACTACAGACAATTTATCTCACCCAATTCCCCTATAGCGCATGTCTTGAGACTGTGGGGGAAACCGGAGCACCTGGAGCAAACCCATGTGAACATGGGGAGACTATGACGCCAGTTTGCTTTAATCGGTATCTTAAATAATAATATTAATAATTAAAATAATAAATAATATAAATATACATTTGACCACCACCACTATAACCCCATTTTGAACGCAAAACCCCACCAATTAAAGAGAAAATCATTCAAAAGTCGGAAACCGGCAGATCTAGGTCACAGATAGTCACCATAACTTTTGCTGTAAAATAGCTGTTTGTTTCTACATATAGCCTGAAAGGAAAGTAAAATTAGCTGCATAGTTTGTAGTTTGACCTACAGTAACCTCTGAAATAACAAATCAGCGTATACTGAAGGTCAGAATATATTAAATATCCCACAAAACACTAAAAACTTAAATGCGTTTTATTAATAATTAGATCTAATTGAAATAAATACATACATATGAATAACTGAAACTTGTATTTCACAAGCTAACATTACTGAAAAAGTTGACCCCTCTGATTGTAAATGTATAATTTGCACCCTGAGTGTGACCTCGGCTTTATGGAGATTTTTGTAAAAAATCACCCACTTTAGATGTTTGGCAATCCTGTGGTGAACCTGAAAGAAAATGTCTACTTTGTTTTGATAACTTAATAAGAGTCTCTGACTATAAATTTTTGGCTCAGATTGGGTGACTAGTTTGAAAAAGTAGTTCCAATACAAAGTACTGGAAAACTTTGCTAGATTGATGGCCAAATCCCTCGTAGGGATTGAGCCAAGAATTGTGGCCAGCGAGTTATGAATAATTACATGTTTTGGGTCACTGTAGTGCAGCCAACAGGCAAGAACCCGTGTATAGAAGATACTAAATAGGTACTAAATCTGGCAAAGTTACATGCCGTTAGAAAAGTTTAAGTTAAAATGCCTTTTTAACCCCATTCAGCTCCAACCCCCCAAACACACCTGAACCAATTAATTAGGACCTGAAGCAGCACTTGATAATTACAGACAGGGGTGTTTGATGTGGCTGAAACCTGCAGTAAGGTAGACCACCAGGGACAGGGTTGGTCACACTTGATATACTACGTATGGAATCTGTACCATATATTGCTGTATTTAAAAACAAATATATTTTAAAGACTGTTTATTTAGAAAAGTGCACATGTTTTAACAATTGTTTATTTTAAAAAGTGTGTCTATGTGTTGTGATATGTATTTCTCTGTAACTTTGTCCTGTGCTGCCTGTCTTGACCAGGACTCTCTGGTAGAAGATATATTGTATCCCAATGGGACATTTCTGCTAAAATAAAATAAATGTCCTCTGGGTGTTCCGGTTTCCCCCCAAGTCCAAAGACATGTGGTATAGGTGAATTGGGTAAGCTAAAAATTATCTGGTGTGAATGAGAATGTATGGGTGTTTCTCACCCGGTTTCCTCCGGGTGTTCCTGTTTCCCCCACAGACATGTGCTATAGGTGAATTGGGTAAACAAATTGGCTGTGAATGTGAGAGTGTATGGGTGTTTCCCAGTACTGGGTTGCGGCTGGAATGGCATCCTCTGCGTAACACATATGCCGAAATAGTTGACGTTTCATTTGCTGTGTCAACCCCTGATAAATAAGGGACTAAACTGAAGTAAAATGAATGAATGAAAATAAAATAAAATGAATAAAAAACATTTCTGCTACTTACAGTTTGGTCTTCCTGATCAGAATTAAGGCTGAAAATGGAGCTTTTTAAATGTGTTTAGAGCATAAAAGATTGCGTTAACCAATCTTAACACACTCCAGTACAAATGGATTCAAATGTTTGTTACAGACACTGATAAAAGTACTCTATTCAGCATCACATGTGCTTGATCTGATTTATAGATTTATATAGATTTACATATATTGATATAAGGTCGCTGGTTCGAGCCTCGGCTGGGTCAGTTGGCGTTTCTGTGTGGAGTTTGCATGTTCTCCCTGCGTTCGCGTGGGTTTCCTCCGGGTGCTCTGGTTTCCCCCACAGTCCAAAGACATGCAGTACAGGTGAACTGGGTAGGCTATTTGTCCGTAGTGTGTGTGAATAAGTGTGTATGTGTTTCCCAGTGATGGGTTGCAGCTGGAAAAGCATCTGCTGCATAAAACAAATGCTGGATAAGTTGGCGGTCCATTCCGCTGTGGCGACCCCAGATTAATAAAGGGATTAAGCCAAAAAGAAAATTTATGTATGAATATTGATATAGATTTTAGTTTTTAAAGGCACAGTATGCAATTGTTGCCGCTAGAGGGTGCGCAATCACAATAAAAAAATGGCATATGCTGATGACGCTGTGACTAAGTTTGCAATCATGGGAGTTTTGGTCTTCATTTCATCCTGCGGGACTATGTGAAATCATTCATTCATTCATTTTCTTTTCGGCTTAGTCCCTTTCTTAATCTGGGGTCACCACAGCGGAATGAACTGCCAACTTATCCAGCATATGTTTTACGCAGCAGATCCCCTTCCAACTGCAAACCATCACTGGGAAGCATCCATACAGATGAAGAACAAAGAAAATGCCTCACACAGACTTAACGTTACTGAAATAAATGAAAATAAACAGAGCAACAGTACATTTACCCTCACATACATGCAGAGCTCGTGTCTATGGTGTAATGCAACCATAGCAACAGCACAAAAAAAGGGTGCGTGCTCTTAAAGGGGTCATACATCTTCTTACTCGTTACAGACTGTTCTAGAGGTTTTTAGATATTTAATGAACAAATCTTACATATTGTGTCTTTAATGCCTGCTTTAGCGTGGTTTTAAAAGATCACTCTTAAGTTTAACTAGCTGCATTTAGTACAATTTTGAACTGTGATTCATTTGAATTTAGGTGTTTGAAAACATTACCCTTAAAAGTGTTTGAATAATAGGTAAAAGTTTACTTCCATGCACTTCTTTTTATAGGAATCAAAAGCAGAAAACTAGAGTTGCAAAGCAATGATTTGCTACAGTTTTTTGCTGTAGAATAACACGGAAATGTTATTGTAGAGTAGTTTCTGTAACAGTAATTGTCATAAAGTATCATTGTGCACTGTGAGATGCTTTTTGACTGAATCTTGTTTTTTTTTCTTCACATTTTGAACCACACTAACTTTGTTAACTGATGATTTTTTCTCCCTCTCTCTCCTCTGCAGTGGCATGGTTCAGTTTCGACCCCACATCCGCACACAGAGACATTGTGCTAACCAATGAAAACCAAACTGTGACGTGTAACAGTTACGATGACCGTGTGGTGCTGGGAACTGCTGCTTTCTCCAAGGGTGTGCATTACTGGGAGCTTAGCGTAGACCGCTATGATAACCACCCTGACCCTGCATTCGGTGTGGCGCGGATTAATACCATGAAGGACATGATGCTGGGGAAGGACGATAAGGCCTGGGCTATGTATGTGGACAACAACCGCTCCTGGTTCATGCACAACAACTCCCACACCAACAGGTATGAATATGCATTTGCTAGGGTGAAGATAGATTTCACAAGCTAGACTTTTGGCTCTTTTGGCCAATCATCACCTGTTAAATTAGAAAGAGACCATCTGTCCTATACGTTGACCATTTCTCTGGTCATTTGAAGACAAATGAGCAGCCCTAGAATACTAATTAAAGGGTTAGTACTCAAAAATTTACAGATGTGGCCCAAAGTTTTGAGAATTACATAAATATTGGAAATTGGAAAAGTTGCTGCTTAAGTTTTTATAATTGCAATTTGCATATATTCCAGAATGTTATGAAGAGTGATCAGATGAATTGCATAGTCCTTCTTAGTCATGAAAATTAACTTAATCCTGAAAAAAAAGCTTTCCTCTGCATTTCATTGCTGTTATTAAAGGACCTGCTGAGATCATTTCAGTAATCGTCTTGTTAACTCAGGTTAGAATGTTGACGAGCACGAGGCTGGAGATCATTATGTCAGGCTGATTGGGTTAGAATGGCAGACCTGACACGTTAAAAGGTGGGTGATGCTTGAAATCATTGTTCTTCCATTGTTAACCATGGTGACCTGCAAAGAAACAAGTGCAGCTGTCATTGCGTTGCATAAAAATGGCTTCACAAGCAAGGATATTGTGGCTAGTAAGATTGCACCTAAACCAACAATTTATAGGATCATCAAGAACTTCAAGGAAAGAGGTTCAATTCTTGTTAAGAAGGCTTCAGGGCATCCAAGAATGTCCAGCAAGCGCCAGGATCGTCTCCTACAGAGGATTCAACTGCAGGATCGGAGTGCCACAAGTGCAGAGCTTGCTCAGGAATGGCAGCAGGCAGGTGTGAGCGCATCTGCACGCACAGTGAGGCGAAGACTTGGCACTGGTGTCAAGAAGGGCAGCAAAGAAGCCACTTCTCTCCAAAAAAATATCAGGGACAGATTGAGCTTCAGCAAAATGTATTGTGAATAGACTGCTGAGGACTGGGGCAAAGTCATATTCTCAGATGAATCCCCTTTCTGATTGTTTGGAGCATCTGGAAAAAGGCTTGTCCGGAGAAGAAAAGGTGAGCTCATCCAAGAGAATAGGCTCACTCACAGTTTTGCCCAAAAATACAGCCATGAATAAAGAATGGTACCAAAACACCCTCCAACAGCAACTTCTTCCAACAATCCCTCAACAGTTTAGTGAAGAACAATGCATTCTCCAGCACGATGGAGTACCGTGCCATAAGGCAAAAGTGATATCTAAGTGGCTCGGGGACCAAAACGTTGAAATTTTGGGTCCATGGCCTGGAAACTCCCCAGAACTTGTGGTCTATCCTCAAGAGGCGGGCGGACAAACAAAATCCCACTAATTCTGACAAACTTCAAGAAGTGATTATGAAAGATTTGGCCCAGAAGTTGACTGAGAGCATGCCCAGTCAAATTGCAGAGGTCCTGAAAAAGAAGGGCCAACACTGCAAATACTGACTCTTTGCACAAATGTCATATAATTGTCGATAAAAGCCTTTGAAACGTATGAAGTGCTTGTAATTATATTTCAGTACATCACAGAAACAACTGAAACAAAGATCTAAAAGCAGGTTAGCTGCAAACTTTGTGAAAACTAATATTTCCGTCATTCTTAAAACTTTTGGCCACGACTGAAAATTCTATTCTTAATTATTTATCCTCATGTCATTTCAATACCCCGAGAGCTTCGTTCATCTTCAAAACACAAATTAAGATATTTTAGATGAAATCCTGGAGCTCTCTCATCCTCTCTATGTAGACAGCAATAGTCCTGAGATGTTCAAAATCCAGAAACGAACCAAAATCATAGTCAAAACATTCAATGTGACTTCAACTGTGGTTCAACTGTAATCATACCATGGTCCAAGAACATTTTGTGAGACAAAAACATATAAAAACATCTGAAGAATTTCAGCCCAGACTTTTCATTTCTGTGCATCCCTAGTATTCTCATTACATCTTCAGTATATAGGCATGAGTGAGTACTAAACAAATACTATAGATATACAAAGATGGTTCACTCACATTACTTTGAATAGAGAAAAGTGTATTGCTCAGTATGATCACCACAGCGAAGGAAGTCCCGCCTTCTGGTCGAAATAGCTAATTGTCAGTCTTCAAAGTCATGCGCTTCTGTGGGGGAGGGGTCTTTACAAATTTGTTTGGAGAAAATGGAGAAAAAAAATCCCATCCCATTACATATCATGTTCTTCCAGTGTTGTCCAGTCTTTGCTCAGGTTTTGTCTCTGTTCTTCCAGTGTTGTTTCTAACCACCACCTCTGGTTGCCATGGAAACAATCTGTGTCATGCCAATCATTGCGCATGCGCAGTAGCTAGAGCAACCTGTTACTTGTTTTAATTCATATTTACATTAGATGTCGCCTACCCTATTTTTGTCTTTTGGAAGGAATACATCAATAGAGCCGTCATTTTGGTAAAGGATAGTGCTCCTTTGAAATGAATGTAGGATCAAGGTGCAGTGGAGGACTGTGGCCATGCGTAGCCAGAGATATATACACATATATACACAAATCAATGATTGGGAGTTTTCCAGGTGGTCAGTATGAAAATATTGTTTTAAATTACAAAAATTATAATATCACATCACTTTTCTACATCGATGGATAAGTACAAGCATTGCAGACAAAGAGCATGTGTTTGTGTGCATGGAAATGTATTATCTCCCTCCCTGTTAAATTTGATCTAAACCATGTCCTGAAACACACCCCCTCTCCTGCTTTCACTTCTCATTCTAACAGAGGGAGCTATTCGTTTGGAGGGAGCGATTAGTTTGTGAATTAATCCCCGTTATAAATGACTCGTTCCCTTAGCCCACAATAATAAAATTTCTGGCACCGCAGCGTCTTGTCATATTTTTTTCATTGTTTGTTTATTTTATTCAACAAAACTTGCATAAGCCTAGTGTTTAAAACTAGGCTAATGTAAAAAACTAAATCTTACCTATGAAATGTTCTACCTTTGTGCTTTGGTTTCTTTGTTAGCTTATTTCTACACCCATACAAAGCGCAAAAATCCAGCATCTTCAGATCGGCACACTGTCTTGGCTAGTGCAGTTGAATGACATTTGTCGTGGGAGCACTGTGCAAATGTGGCGGCGGTATTGATGCTTGCTCAGGGACCGTATGCGATATCTAGTGTACATATCTATGGATTTAAATGTAATTAGAGTTTAAGCAACAATGCTAATGGAACAGGGCTACGTTTCTTTCTAAAGACTACGTCATACTTAAGCTGTACCTTAGCGTTAATATGTGTTTCCTGAAGCTGTCTTAGTTAAGTGTACCTTCTTTAAGTCATACTTACTTAAGGTTGTCTGGACCACTCTTATACCTTATCACTGCTTTTTTTTTTTTTTTTTTACATCTAAGTAAATTCAATACCTTGCATATAAATAGCATCTCACTGACGAGTAAATTATATGCACCATTAAAATGTCACAAGAGTGGACTAGATAGGGATTAAGTTAACAGTTACTCGCAGTTTTACCATGCAAATCAAACAATTCAGCAGCACCTGCAGGGACAAGCAACCAAGTTATTGCTTGAGGAACATGCCAAGAAATGTTATAACTTTAGTTAGGAAGTACCTTTAAAGTCTTTGTAGCCTACTAAGAGACAACGTTATCTGCGAATGAAGCCCAGTCACTTCAGTTTTTGTTGCTGATTTGAAATAAGTAATTGGTTTGCAAATTCAGCTAGCACATTTTCGAGATTTTAGTATTTAACCATTAATTTAGGTAGGACTTTGGAACTAAACTACTAAAATGGATTACAGGACCATATGTGTGCTGATGCATTGTGTTTAGCTACTGGCCTGGAATTTAGAAAACAGTGTTTTAAAGGGGCAGTATGTAAGTTTGACACCTAGTGGTTGAACTAGGTATTGCATACCTGGTACAAAACACACTGAAGCGCAGGTTGCCAGATTGATGACACCAACCAGGGGTACGTTTCCGAAAACCATTGTTAGCCAACTAAAATCTCAAGTTCCGTCGTTACAAATATAGTTCGCTGATTTGGCATTTCCCAAATCCATCCTTCCAATGAACATTCTGAGAGCTGTGGTTAGAATCATAGTTCCTGGCTGTGTTCTATTCCCAGTTATACCCCCTATGCCCTATTCGTTTAAAACATTTTAACATTTAAACTTGGAATTATATTTTTAAAAAAGCATTAAAGTCATCCCTCTTAGGTGTAATTTGCTTTCAATATATTTTTACAGTTTAGTTTTAGCAATCTTCATGTTTATAATTGCGCTCCCTTCGCAGTGCACTTTGAAAACATTGATGTCATTTTGAACACAGCCGTGGCTCATGATGAAAGCTATAGGTGACCTATTATTTAAAAGCGGAATTGATGTTACGTCTCCAAAGCTTGTGAAAACAAAAATATATAGCATACGTTAATGCTTTTAATTTACAGTACGTTATTTATTAAGTATCTATACTGTATGTGACATGGGCCTG
This sequence comes from Danio aesculapii, assembly GCF_903798145.1. Lineage (NCBI taxonomy): Eukaryota > Metazoa > Chordata > Actinopteri > Cypriniformes > Danionidae > Danio > Danio aesculapii. The sequence goes on along the minus strand of NW_026613700.1, from coordinate 11,537 downwards.
TTGGTCAGAACATTTCTGCAGTGGTTTGCATGTGTCAAAGTGTAATACTAATAATAGTAATACTTAATACTAAAACAAGAACAAGAATGTTCACCTAGCAATTTTCTTAAATATCTACAAACATATTATGGTATATTTATGCTTTAGAAGAGTCAAAATCTTACATACAGCACATTTGATTGTTTTCACAGATCTGTGTATTGTATTGTTTAATATAGATATTTTGCCATGGTTGTTATCTGCATGTCAAACAAATAGTAAAAGCTTGTTTTTAGTATATTGTAATTGTGTAATTGTACCTTATGGCCCGTTTCCACTGAGTGGTACGGTACGGTTCGGTTTGGTTTGGTACGCTTTTATAGCCGTTTCCACTGTCAAAAAGCGTACCGAACCGAACCGTACCGTACCACTCTTTCGGCACCCTTTCGAAAGGATACCAAACACGAGAAAGTGTACCAAAAGGCGGAGCCACACGTGCAGCTGAACGCTATTGGTTTACAGAGATACGTCATTCGCTTACGCAACAAGCCAGAATGAAAACAAAAAACCGCCATGTTTAAAATACAAAGCCGACGAGCCGAGACATTACAGCGGAATGATATATACATATAATAACGAACCATGGTCGACCCGGGCTCAAACAAACCTTGTCGTCTTGATAAACAGCCACAAAGCCATGGAGTAGAGCAGATTTACCCTGTGCCGCGAAGTTTTTTTACGAGGCAGTCTGTGGCGCGAGCAGTTTCGCTTTCTTGCTAGCGCTCGCGCGCATCTAACATTATATCTGAAATAACAAAGTTCATGAGCTGATGATAATAACCTGCGCTTGATTATTGACGTGCTTTTGAAACCCGATCCTGTCAGACACTGACAAACGCGAGAGTGAAGCGCGGAAAAAACAAGAGAGGAGCCGGAAAAAAAGGAGCACATTATTTTTGAGCAGACGTGAACACACTGCCTTATTTAATTATTATTGTTATCTTCACCTTTTGGACTAATATGAACTCAGAATAATGGAATTGTTCTCTAACAGAGGCTACATGTGCTGCTGAAGATTATAGACACAGATGAGAGGTTTTCACTGACTGTAGGCTATATATTGTGCTGTTTTTTAACCTAAATACGGACGAAATGTCTGCTATATGTAGTTCTTCTGTAATTGATAACATATCGGAGACTGTAAGGGGCTGTTTGTGTTTATATATGTTCATTTATTTAGTTATTTAATATAATTACAGACGTTACAGTAGGCTGTTTCGCACTGTCATTGATCTGCAGTTATAATCAACTCATGTTCATTGAAAAGTTAGTAATAAACATTTCTACACAAGTATTTATGTGTAAAGCATCTGTTTTATGAGAAGTGCTTTTCATATGATATGTAAGCGACCCGTACAGCTTTATTGTAGACATTTCCTCCAGCGAGAGTGACGTCGACTGAAACTTTCTGTCGTACACCACGCCCACCAAAAGGGTACCCTTGTTAGTGGAAACGCAAGCTTGATAAAGGTGACCCGTACCAAACCGAACCTACCGTACCGTACCAGTCAGTGGAAACGAGCCATTAGGTTATTATGTTTGATGACACAAATGCTTTTCATGATGAACAGATTTATTTCTAAAAGGATCAGTGTTCATACATAGAACACATGAAATAATGTCAGTGGCAGCTCAGTTTAACTTTCCTTTTAATCTTTATGAACGTTTGGTTTTGACCTTCAGTGTGCTGGCTGCTTAAAGGATGAGAAAATATTCAAATAGTGTCATCTGTGATGAATGAAACTAAAATAATTCAAAGCCAAGCTATTTTGGCTATGTTTTGTGCATCTGGGGAACCTATACTTTCATCTGTTAAGACAAGTCATGCATTCAATTTGGAAACAATGTAGAAGTATTATCTATAAAAACATTAAAACACTGTGATCAAGATATATAGTGATTAAAACCATACTCCATACACTGTAGAGTCAACTTATATGATAAATCAGTGTTTCCATCATGTTCAAAATCAACATGCTATTTTTTTTTTTTAATGATATTTTATTGTATTTTTCACGAACAAACACAAAGAAACACACACCACACACACACACACACACACACACACACACACACACACACACACACACACACACACACTTAGTCCTCTCACTCAGCACTGTCCCAGACAAATCCCATAGTTTAGCGGGCGACAACAGAAAATAGAATAGAGAAATAAACATTTATAATTAAATAGGTAAAATAAGTCAATGAAGTCTCTGAAAAATCCACAGAGGTTGAGTGGCTGGTTTGTTCACCCAAATAGCTAAGAAATTAACCCCAAACACTGAAAAATTTTTCAATAGAATGAGTCTACAGATATCTCAGTGTTTCAATCTGTTAGCCGGAATCATGTCCGCAATCCACATTTGAAATGTAGGAGGTGAAGATGACTTCCAATGTCGGAGCACACCTTTTAGCCACAATCATACCTAAACAGATGGACCTGGAGTCCATCTGGGAGATGAGGAATGTGTTGTGAATATCCGAAAATACCAAGTTCTGCAACAGGTGGTAAAGATTTACTATGAGCTTTAGAATACAAATCAAATATGCTTGACCAAAATGTATACAACAAAGGACAAAACCCGAAAGCACGGGAAGTTGTGTCTTCTGTCACTTTCAACATGCCATTTCTAACATGTCATCTAAATTATGTCATGTAATGTCAAGCTTTAGATTGCCACATGCAATTCTAGTAGTTGTAAAGCATTATAAACATTAAGTATGCAGGTTTAGCCAGAATTTAGAGTTTTCCTGGACAGTGTGGTGCATGTAAACGTGGTGTATGTCACACTTCTGCTGATGCAGTGCCTTGAGGTGAGTATCAAGGACAGACTGATTATACCACTTGAATACTAATGCAACAATTTACACTTTGCCTCCATTTAAGGATACTGAGGTGACTAAGAGGACACACCAGCAGTACAGCTAGTGTTACACTTAACAGTCCCCGAAATCTGCGCCATCTGTATGCAACCCACATAATGTAGCCTGAAGCTAATCTTGCTCTACTTTTCCGTTAGTCTCACATCCATTTACTTCTCCAGTTTTATACATTTGTACCATTTTCTGTCATTTCTTTTTAATATATCATTTTTATTATTACTAAAGACTATTTTGAGGCATGTAAACAAAAACAATGGTCCTAATGCATTTCCTGTTTTACATTTTTAATTTCTATAGCTTCCAAGAATTCAAAAAGATCAACATATTGATAAATAATGTTATGATGGCTGTTTTAACGTTAAGTTATGATTGAATTGCCTCTTATTGCAGTTAAAAAATAGTTTAACAACAAGCAAAAAATGCTCATGGGTCAATGAGATCACCACATTGAAATGGTCTATATTTTAAATATTGTATCCCAACAAGTTTCTTTTGTTGTTTCTTTTGTCCCACCAACACCCAGGGGCTCTAAGCAGGTAAATCAATTAGGTGTGTTTTTTGGTAGATTCCCTCCATTAGAAATTCTGCTAGCATTAGATGTAGTGTCCTTATTCAACCCAGGCTTATAGGAAATGCGTTTCTCTGCCTACATTTTTGCACAATGCAAAATACATTGCTCCTGGTAGGTTTTATTGAACGTTTCATGTGCCAAATCCACTAGAGTGCGCTGTCTACATGTTTGAGAATCTGACATTTAAATCTTTTGATAAATCAGTGTTTCAGTGTTTTAAATCTATTAATTGGAATTAAATAAATTGAATCTATAATACATAATTTTTCTGTAAGTTTCAGTCTGTTTAGTACACATTCTCGAGAAGGTGGAGCTTGTCGTAGAGATCTACTAGACCAGCAAACTACTGACTTAAATCCTTCATTAAACTCAACCAATAGTGTTTTCAAAAACACTAGCAAGGCTTTATTCATCAATCATATATCCCTGGAAAAATCATTAGTGTGAAAAGAAAAAAAAGTTTAATTTCATTTTATCTAGAAACGTCAGTCAAACATATCTTGAAATACATATTTCTGTTCACAAAAATATAGGCTGAAGCACATATTTCTAATGAGCCTGTGTTGTCCTTAGCAGATGTTTAATGAGTCCTAGAAGAGGCCTGGTTTGTACTAAAATGTTGGTTGGTTTGCAGTAAATAGAGGTGGAAACATTTTTTCTAAAAGATCACAGATCAAGGCCAGATGCATTACCATTTTTAACATTCATACTCCTTAGAATTGGAGGACAAATAACCTCCTAGGGCTTGAGTGTCCACATAAGTGGACAGCACATTTTTAGCTCTTAAGTGGCTATTTAAAGTACGTTGAATGTTTTATATTTTGTTACAGACATACAGTGTCATCCTGCAACTGTTTTGCAGCATATGAAATGTCCCAAACACTATTTTAACTGAAAAAATTAAAAACATAAAAACATTTGTTTTTACTCTTTGATACTCAAAGCATTTAAAAAAATGGATGTTATATATGCATTAAAAAAATTCTGGAAAAAATGTTTTATGTATATTCTGACCACGAGTCCACATATATGGACATTATTTTTCTCTACATCGTATCAAAAGATGATACTTAGATTTTTATTCTAATTTGGTTCCAATAAGCCCAAAAAGCAAAGAGAAATAAAACATGCATGTAAAAAAAACACCTTGGGCCTAAAAAATAATATAGGATAAAAAATAATAAATCCCTAAAAAGTGCCAAATCAGACAGCATCCTGTTTAGAGTGAGTGATTCATTTAACATGAATTGTCAGATTAATAGGGCTGAAAATATACAAACAGAAAAAAAAAAAAAACTCTCAGATCTCTGACAACGATGCAAAAATGGGAAGAGGGAGGGAAAGTATGAAAAATATGAACAGGGCGTCAAAAGACATGCATTTGAAACATAAGTTGAAATGAATTGTTTAGATAAAATGAAGATTCTGTCATCATTTACTAACTGTTTAAGGGATAGCTGACCCAAAACTGAAAATTTCCCCACCGTTTACTCCTGTGTATCTAAACTTTTATGCGTTTCTTGTGTTGAACAAAAAACAAGATATTCTGAAGTATGTTGGAAAAAAGCAGCCATTGACATCCATAGTAGGAACAAAAAATACTATAGAAAGCAGTGGTTGCTTTCCAACATTTTTCAAAATATCTTCCTTTGTGAATAAAATATACTCAAGTTGTTTTGGAACACAAAATTTCCATTTTTTGGGTGATTTTGGGTCTGTGCCATTGTATTGTTTTAAACTCTTCCCCACAAAGACAAGCCTGTGCTGGTCTTTAATGGGGCTAGCCTAAAGGCTTCAATATACTTCAAACTAAATTGTGTTAACTTCAAACTGAAATTGTTAATAGGGTATATGCCGAGCTAGTGTTGTTCCCATACTGATAAACTTCCGGTGACCTGTTATTGTGAGTTTTTTTTTCATTTTATACGATTCCTTTTACAGCATTGATGTTGTAATGTAATTAAAATACAAGCAGTTAAATAGACTTTGGCATTCATTCAGTTGCTCAAGCGTAAAACGAGACAAAAAGCAGTTAACTCGCACACGCCTATCAGAATCAGCAGCGTAGCGCAAAAGTTCCATTGAATATTCATTCATTCCATTTCTTGTCGGCTTAGTCCCTTTATTAATCTGGGGTCGCCACAGCAGGATAAACCGCCAACTTATGTTTTATGCAGCGGATGCCCTTCCAGCCGCAACCCATCTCTGGGAAACATCCATACACACTTATTCACACTCATACACTTCGGACAATTTTAGCCAACCCAATTCACCTGTACCACATGTCTTTGGACTGTGGGGGAAACCGGAGCACGCGGTGGAAACCCACGCGAAAGCAGGGAGAGCATGCAAACTCCACACAGAAACGCCAACTGACCCAGCCGAGGCTCGAACCGGCGACCTTCTTGAAGTGAGGCGACAGCACTACCTACTGCGCCACTGCGTCGCCCCCATTGAATATATTGGGGTAAAATAAATGCTCATATTATAAAGACATGGCGGGGAAAAATGTAATTTAATGCAGTGCTTCTTATACAATCTGAGACCCACTTTATATGGGATATCACTCAGCCAGTGGAGATCACTGATTTTTAAAGAAAACTGACCTTAAACGCGCCGATTTTGCAATCACAAACAGTTCACCGGAAGCGCTTAACCCAGGTTACTGGCAAATTAAAAGTCCTATTAGCACGCTTCAGCATATACACTATTTGAACAAAATCTGGCCAGAATTAAGCTGTTTTTAAATTTGTTTCTGCAATTTGAAACTGCTCACCAAAGCTAACTTTCTTTTGGGGGAATTGTATTTTGACCCCAAAACTATTCACATAAATAGAGCACAGTATATAATACAGTAATAATTGCGTGGTAAAAACAAACCTCCTTGGCAAAGTTCAGGCGTCTACGAGTTTCATGCAACACCAAACTTCACTGGCTTTTGGGAATCAAACTGTTGTGTGTATATGTAAACTGGTTTTGGTGGTGTGCAGGGACATACATTTTTATAATGACATAGGTATGACCTAGGTATTATCCGTAACATTGGGGTAGTTTATAAGGACATTGCTTGTGTCCTTGTAATTTAAAGCACTTAAAAATCATACTTAATGGTGTGTTTTGACATTCGAGTTAGGTTTAGGGGTAGGGCCATATACTAAGCCTTTTTTTAGAGTATAAAATACATAACACCTATGGAAAGTCCTGGTAAACCAAAATGTGTGCAGTTATGTGTGAATGATATTATTTGGGTTCCAAACATCTAAACAACCTGAGGGTGTTTAAAAGATTTTTGGTCAACTATCCATGTAATACCAGGTTGAAACTGAACCAAAATTTAGCATTTCACTTCTGAGAAAACTGTTCTAAAGTTTTTGACTGCTCCATAAATATAAGTAGGTGATTTCACTCTCCCAAGACATCCTGTCGAACTGAATATCATCACTGCTCTGTGTTTTAAAGTAATGCAGACTGGAGTTTTGATTAGAGTAAAGCCACAGCAGTTTTCTCTTCTGTGCTCCAGTTCCACTTCACATGTGCCACTTCTTGCATCCCACTCATTCCACTGCTCGGAGAGATCTGGGATCAAAGGAAAACACACAGACTTTGACTTTTAAAAATCCTATAGCTTTCTCCAGGCGAATCGCCGCAATTCCTGTCACACACACTGTGATTTGGAAACAGACAAGCAATGCGATGCCAACTGGGAAACCTTCCCAGGTTCTATTTTAATAGGCGCTGTTCTATTAAAACTCCTGCTTGATCAATTACATTAATTACAGTTACAGAACTACTACAAGTAAACTACAAGTAAATTAATAAATTAATGAGTGGAAAGTGGTGGCATTAATGTACTGTAATTCATAGTAAAAATTTATATATATATATATATATATATATATATATATATATATATATATATATATATATATATATATATATATATATATATATATATATATGATTCATTCCAGAATTGCAGGTACATTTCAAGCGTTTAGCAGTCGTTTTATTAAACTGGAATGATATACATCAAATGTATAATTTATAGCAAACCTTGAATCCTTTGTTCAAAATGCTTAAATGTGATAGGGAATATTTAATTCTGTTAAAAAATTATTGTTTAAATTTTTAATTCATAATAGAGTTGACACCATTTCCACCATTTTGTGCTTTAGCTCAAGATGCTAACCTCAAACCAGCTACGACATGGCAGGTCTAAACCTGAATTTTATGGACTTTTATCTTACTTTCATGCATACATGCATCATTTTATTAATAATCAAAATTGTTCAATTAAGGCTTGATTTAAAGAAATAGTAGAATGTTTATCGGGGACAGTGGTTCCCTAACCCTGGGCCATGGACTGGTACCGGTCCGTGGATCAATTGGTACCCAGCCACACAAGAAATCATTAATAATTTATGTTTTATTTATTATTTGAGAGTCTGAATGATCTTTTATTTTTTTTTAAATATATTATTTTTAAAAAATAACGGTATTCTCTCGGTTACATTTTGGTCAATTGAGCGCCAAAATTTAACCCACAAGCTAGCAAAATACGATTCACATGGGGCTTCAGCATCAACACTTGACATAGGGCATGTCTGAAGTTGTTGCTAACGTGATCATCATAGCAGCATCAGCCAAAGAAATTAGTCCGCAATCGGCTACTGTCTGAGCTGGGGTATTTGCATAAAGTGATCTGATTGGCTGACGCTTCTGTTGGCTCTTGAAAAGTTCAGAAATTCCCAAACTTCTGCAGCAAGACGGATCCACATTTCAGTTCAGCAACGCTTGACGTCACCCGTTCAAAGTGAATAGGAAGTGTTGACGCTAAAGCCCCGTGTGAATGGGGCATAAGAAACAGTCGTCTTTGGAAAGTTTCTTTGCGAAGAGGAAAAGGCACAGTGGAATTGACCCGCAACCCATTTGTCAACAAATCAGGTGAATCCAGCATGTAAGTGCAAGAAGATCAACTGCTGGAGATCGCAAATGTCAGTGGCCGTTCACATTTCACGTCTTTTACGTGTGCAAGTTCGTTATTTTCAATGGATGCATAAGCAATTAGGAATGATGCGCACAAGCGGCACAACATGTGCAAGCGACTCGCGTCTTCTATGTCCACCCATTTAAAAAAAATGTCAGAATGCTGCAAGAGTCACGTGACAAGATTATACACATTTAGGTAGACTATCTCAAACACTGCAGTGCTTTTTAATTTTTTTCCATATATAAAGCTTGTATCAGATTTGCAGCAATGTTTTGTCAGCTTGTCATTCTCTGTAAAAAATGGTTGATGGTTGACTAGCACATCCTCCATCAACCAACTTTTATATATATATATATATATATATATATATATATATATATATATATATATATATATATATATATATATATATATATATATATATATATATATATATATATATATATATATATACATATATATATATATAAGTTGCTCTGTTTATATATGAATCCTTCCTAAAGTTGTGAATAGCTGATGTCCTTAATCTACTCCTTCCTGCTCTACTTGATGTTTGCAGGGCTGAGGGTGGCATCACCAAGGGCTCGACTGTTGGGATCCTGTTAGACTTAACAAAACACACCTTGACTTTCTTCATCAATAAACAGCAGCATGGACCCATGGCATTCGAGAACTTGGAGGGTGTGTTCATGCCTGCGGTCAGTCTCAACCGCAATGTCCAGGTGAGCAGCAGATCCACCGTGACCTTTAACTTACTCAGTGATTGGTCCCAGGACTCCTAACCCCACTTTCTAAATCGTTCTCATCACAGTCAAGTTTCTTGACCCAACGTCTAGCAGATATTCCAGAAATCAGGATAACGTAACTTCAAATAAACCCAAACTCTCGTCTGATTAACCCAAACCTTTGCAGTCCTGGTATGGTATGACAAGATTATGAACGATTTTCAGCACGGGATTCTAGACAGGGTTAGGCAACCATAGTGAGTCAATCTGGTAGAGTGCATGTGCATGACATCCCCACTCTGTTGTCTGACTACCAGTTTCTTCCTGGCTAAGCTGAAGCATGTTATCAATTGACAATCAAAACTGCTAGATTTACATATAAACAAGCACTAAAGGTTTTGGACAAGAATCCAGTTAGATGGCACCATTGAGACATCTGTGGCCCAATGGATAGTGAGTTGGACTAGTTACCCAATGGTTTCCGGTTGCCAGCAGGAATTGAAGATGGGTAAAGTAAATGAACCACACTCTCTCCATCTTCAATACTAAACTGGGGTGCCCTTGAGCAAGGCACTTGACCCCTAATTGCTCCCTGGGTGCTGGAAGTAATAGCTCCCCACTGCTCCTAGTGTATGTTTACAGTGTGTGTGTGCTCTCACTCAATATGTGTCTGTGCACTTGCACGGGTTTAAAGCAGAGGACCAATTTCGAGTATGGGTACCACCATACTTGACAAGGCTTAGAGAAATATCTCATCTTCACCCATATTTCTTTGTTTTCTCCCCACAATGTCGCTAAAATGTTACTGCACTGTTAAAGGCACCTGCGGTAGCACCCAAAAGGCAGGGGAAGATGCTAGCCATCGCATAAAAAGTTGAACTGTTCTGGACATTCTAAAGGAAGGTAGAAGTTACGCGGCTGTAGGCCATTACGAAATAAATAAACGAAGATCAAAAGGTTTTGATCTTTAGTTTCATTTTATAATACTGGACTTATTTTTCTACGAAGGTTTGAACTTTGAAAGTGTTTAAACAAAAAAGAAAAGTGTGAAAATGTTAATGCTGGTCTGAGAAAAGTGTATAAAGTGTGTAGTGAGGGCTTTTACAGCCATTAAAACATCTATAATAATTGTAAAAAAATAAAGCTGACTACTTCACAGATTCAACTTTTGCGGGTTATTTTTAAAACGTAACTCTCGCAAATAACGAGGGACCACTGTAATCAAAAACAGTATGCGAGAAGTACCTGAATTACCTACTACTTCCGGCAAGAATCTGAAGTGCGCATATAGTGGAGGCTACGCTATCCAATGCCATGCAAGATAATTAATAAATGAGAGTGAAGCAATTGCATTTATACTACTCCCATGTATACTATATAGAATGTACTTTTCTAATGGTTGCGAAGTAAATTCAAATTCAGTTGTAGTACCTACTTGAGTTGTAAGCGATTTTGGACGCAGCCTTGGGCAGCTTGGGTCTTCACTGCTTACTTCCAATTTCTTTTTTTAGGCTAATGATTTCAGGTTTGCCTTCAATAGGCTTTTTGACAGGCTACTGGAGATTCTGCCATGCTTAAATGTTTCATCTAAAATACCAAGAACTATTACTAGATAGGACTGAAATCAATGTAGATCAAACTCTGTGCTGCAGCTCTGTATAGTTTAGCTCCAACCAGCTCCAATCCACACCTGCTTAATAGTCTCTAGTAGTCTTGAACGGCTCGATTAAGGCTCAAACTTTAGTGTGACCGCAGCTTAATTGTAATGTGAATAATTAGCCCTTAACATGCCTATCTGCACATTATTTCTCATTGTTAATATCTGAATTTTGTCTCCTTCCACAGGTGACTCTGATCACAGGTCTGGAAGTCCCAAAGAGTATCATGTGATCATCATCTCTGACCAATGGAAACAAGTCAACCCCTCCCCCCCTTCTTTTTTGTCAAACAAAATCAGTGCTCTTATACTGCACTGATATGTAACTTATTCTGTTTTGGAATATTTGATCTAGGTTATATATTTTTCCCCTCATGTTTATGTGGGTGATTTGCATTTCAGTGTTTACAAATCATTCCCATGTTTACAGAAAAGCAAACCACTGGATGTCCCCATGGGGGGCAAAGCTGGAGTCGGAGACCCCAAAGCACTTTGAAGTTGAGTTCTGCCTCTTTTTCGTTTTCATACCTCCAATGAAAGATTAGCACAGTTCCAAAAAGAAATGTAATTTGGATCAAAACCAACTTTTTTAGGCATGTGAAATGTTAGCAAACGGAATAGGGTGATCAAACAACTGTGAGACTAAAAGTGTATTTGAAATCGTTT
>NW_026613699.1:0-55171 GCF_903798145.1 Danio aesculapii | reverse complement strand
TTACCAGTGTCAGTTATTAGTGTCAGTTCAGAGCGAGTAGGCATTTTTAAATGCCTTAGCGTTAACTGACAGTACCGCGGATTTAAACATAAATCCGATGAGAGACAGTTAAACGGAAATTGAGGAGAGAAGAAAAAAGACGGCCAGCTTAGGATCGGACGGTGCAGAAAGAGTCTTGGAGGACCAGATAGCACCACAAATAGCCGGGATATTTGGTGGTGCCTCTGACTACAGGGAGTAGCATTTTGTCAGCTGACAGTTAAAAGTGAAAGCTAGGATTTAATAGTGACCTGCTGCAGGAGTTTCGCCGATCAATCGCTGCTCATTAGATCGCTGTCCACGAGTGTTGTCATCTGGAGTGTTGTCATCTTGACTGCTGTCAACTGGATCGCTGTCATCTGGATCTGAGGTATTTTGTTTAATTTTATTTGTGCTCAGGAGAGTGAAGAGGCCATTTTCATTTTCCGGCCACAACGTACACAGCAACGATACAGGCCTGCAACGGGGTGGGGTTGAATGTGTGTGTGTGTGTGGGCCCACTGAGTTTTATTTGTTGATGTTATGCAGTGAGCATAAATACTCCTGCCTGTTTTACAGTACAGTTTTAACTGTATAGTTTTATAGGTGCTTCATGTGTAATTGAGTGACACAATTGTAGGTACTTTCAAAAAGAACCTATTCTGTCACCCTTTAGTCACTGTTGATTTCTAACTTTAATTGGTCGAGTGTGTAAAGGTGGTATTTTTCTATATTTGTTTAATTATTATTCTTCATCGTAAATTCCTTGTGTTGACTTATATTTGGGTCATTTTACATTCTTTCGGCTGTGCATAAATTCTATATTTTGTATTTTGTTTTACACCCGGGTTCTTTTCCCAATATTTATTTCTATTCTAATTAAATTTATTATATTTTCTGATTTATCCAAGAGTGTTATTATTCACAGTTTATTCTGGTGATTTATTCAAACTCAACAAATTTATATTCTAATCTGCCTTATTTACACTACATCATTGAATATATCAGAGGGGCCTAACTTCAACATTCTGTAGGCATTTAGTGTATTGAACCTGGAGCGCTATCTTAAACTTAATACACCTAGGTGGCGCTACATAAAAGTGGGGGCTCGTCCGGGATCTCCCTCTGATACATCAATGATAAGTTCCTAAAGAAGAAGAGACAAGTTAAATTATCTGAATCCAAGCACCTTCTGTCTTCTATTCAAAAGTGCATAAACTGTTGCTATGGCTTTGAGAAAGGACCCCAGTCTTCAAGCAGAGTTAAAAAAGGTGTGAAGCAGCCAGTATTGATGCTACTCATGCTTTAATCCTGTTAAATGTACCTGTTTATACAGAAGTGGCAGAGATTGAAGATGTAATGGAAACTGTGAAAGCTCTGGGAAGGGTTCGAGTGAGAGACACAAGAGAAGGACCCACTGCCCAGTCTATGATGGTATTGTGTGAGTGCCGACAAGCCACTGACTCCACCCGTATTCCTCCTGAAGTGACAAGGGGAGAAAAGAGTGAGCCCTGGTCAGTTATCGTGATCCAACCAAGAGGAAGTGCCTCTAATACAGATGCTGAAGGATTCTCTGAAAAGCTGACAAAGTTCCTGATGGAGGGGGAAAACTTTTGGTGATGTAAAAGCTTTAATTACACCCCACAGTGCTGGTGATAGTTCTCCTGAATCAATTATACGTGCAATGGGTGAAGTACTGGAAAGGACCGTAAAGCCAACGAGAGATGGAAATGCATACCGACGACTTCGCACATTTTCAGCTATTGTTCCGACCCCAGTTGGAGAGGAAAACATGGATAACTGGATTGATCAAGCAAGGCTCATGATAACTGAGTGTGACTGTACTGAAAAAGAAAAACGATGCAGAATCATGGAAAGCCTTAAAGGACCAGCAATGGAAATAGTGAGAGCTGTTCGTTTCTCAAATCCAGAAGCAGGTGCTTTGGAGTATGTGGAAGCATTAGAGAGTTCCTTTGGATCTTCAGAGTCTGGTGAAGATTTGTATTTTAAGTTTCGACTTATGCGTCAAAATGCAGGGGAGGCATTATCAGAGTTTCTGAGGAGGATTGACAAGGCTCTTAAAAAAGTGGTTGAAAGAGACGGCCTGTCTTTCAGAATGGTCGATAAAGTGCGAGTAGAACAACTCATTCGAGGGGCAGTGAATTCTGACCTCATGTTGCTACAGTTGAGGCTTCGAGAACGTACAGTATGCCCACCTTCTTTCCTGAGTCTGCTGAAGGAGATACGTGAGGCAGAAGAGAGTGAAGCATCTCGCCACAGAATGTCAGCTAAAGCCAAATACAGTATTGTGATGAAACCACAAGCACATCTGTCATTCAAGAACTCAAGGGTGAGATTCAAGAGCTGCGTGCACACTTACATGGTGTGATGCCCAAAACTGTTTCTACTTCTTCTTTGGTGGTTAAACCCAGAGAGAAATCTAACCTGATGGAAAAAACAGAAGATGTAGAAGAGTTAAAGAAACAAGTTCAGTACTTACAACAACAGCTGGCAGTTATGAGTGTCAGTCCTTCTCAGGGCTCACTAGATGTTACAGAACAACGACCGAAACCATCACAGTCCACTTCATCATCATTCAGCCGCAAGTCAGCCAGAACAAAAGATGATTATTTCTGTTACAAATGTGGACAAGATGGTCATATTGCGACAAAATGTCAAGCCCCACAAAATTCAGACCAAGTAATCCAGAAGCTAATTCGTTCTTTGCGTCAAGCTAAGAGTTTGAAGTCCGAGGCTAATGAAAGCAGAAAAACCCAGAACCAAGTTTGTTTCTCCAAAAAGAGTCAGACACATATACAAAGCCAGCAGTATCCCACAAGGCCTAGTTGGACCAGCATCAACAGTAGAAGTGACAATTAATGGACATTTATGTCAAGCACTGTTAGACAGTGGCTCGCAGGTGACAATTGTGTTTGAGAGTTGGTACTCTAAGAATTTAGATTATGTACCGATTCACCCCTTGACTGGATTATCCATATGGGGCCTCAGTTCATCCAGTTACCCTTATAAGGATACATAGTAGTGGATGTCACTTTCCCTTTTTCAGTCAGTGGAGTGAAGGAGCCGCTGTCCATCCTGGCTCTCGTATGTCCTGAACCTCAAGGGCCATCCCAGTTGCCAGTCATATTGGAACAAACGCCAGTTTCTTCCAGCGCCTTGCTACTCTCCGTCATGATAAAAGCTTCCAGCACTGCACAAGCTTTGAGAATTCATACTAACCTCTCTCTGAAATCCATCTGAATCAGCAGACATGTAAATACTTAATCGACCAGCCTGAGGGGAAAGTACGGTGGATGGGACCCGGGAAGTGTGTAGTTCCATCTAGAGGAGAAGTATTGGCCATCTGTAAAATGGAGACTGAGAAACCCTTGAGAAAAGAAATCTTTGTGGTAGACTCACCTGAAGAGGATAATCTTCCGGCTGGTACATTCATAACTCCCTTTGTGCTTCCCTCTTCCACCGTTCAAGATAACAGTATACAAGTGTTAGTCCATAATGAGACCTCAAAGGACATATCAATTCCATCAGGTAAAGTAATGGCCAATGTGTACCTTACTGACACACTTACTGTTGGTTCTGGGGAAAAGAGCTCTCAAGTAATTTATCCAAGCCTGTTTAAATTTGAAGAGTCATCCATCCCTGAGTTATGGGAAATGCGATTCCGTCAGAAGTTGGCAGTCAGAAGTGATGTCTTTTCTACCAATGAGTGGGATGTGGGATTAGCCAAAGGAGTTGAACATAACATTAGACTAACAGACACCAAACCTTTCAGAGAGTGCTCCAGACGCATTGCTCCTGTGGACATCGAGGATGTGTGACGCCATATCAAAGAACTTTTAGAGGCTGGAATAATTACAGAATCAAGAAGCCAGTATGCATCGCCCATTGTAATTGCACGAAAAAAGAGTGGAGCAGTTAGGATGTGCATTGACTACAGGACTCTATATGCTCGCACCCTCCCTGATCAGTACACTACTCCCAGGATAGATGATGCTCTGGACTGTTTGGCTGGCAGTAAGTGGCTTTCTGTGCTGGATCTTCGCAGTGGATATTATCAAATAGCCATGGCTGAGGAGGACAAAGAGAAGACAGCATTATCTGTCCTTTAGGATTTTTCCAGTTTGAACGGATGCCTCAAGGGATTACTGGAGCTCCAGCCACATTTCAATGGCTAATGGACTGTTGGTGACATGCATCTTCAAGTAATAGTCTACCTGGATGACATCATTGTGTTTGGGTGAACACTTGAAGAACATGAAGAGAGACTATTAAAAGTTTTAGATCGGCTCAGAGAGTGTGGCTTCAAAGTTTCAATTGACAAATGCCAGTTTTGTCAGTCCCAAGTACGTTATGTGGGGCACATTGTGTCAGCTGCTGGAGTATCACCTGACCCAGCCAAAGTTGAGGCGGTAACCCGTTGGAAAATGCCCTCTGATCTGAAGTCACTGAGATCCTTTCTCGGTTTCTGTGGATTTTACCGACGATTCATAAAAGACTACTCAGCCATTGTAAGGCCATTAACAGAGCTCACTAAAGGGTACCCACCAACATCTGGCCAAATCCGAAAGACCGCAGATGGCAGGAAATATTACAAAACGACTGAGCCCTTTGGAGAGCGTTGGGATGACAACTGTACAGCAGCATTTCGTAAGATCATTTATTGTCTCACACATGCCCCAGTACTTGCTTTTGCCGATCCGAACAAATCCTATGTTCTTCATGTGGATGCTAGCCTTAATGGTCTGGGAGCTGTTTTGAATCAGGAGCATCCTGGTGGACTTAGGCCAGTAGCCTACGCAAGCAGAAAGCTGAGTGCATCTGAGCAGCGTTACCCCATTCATCAGCTGGAGTTTTAGCACTTAAATGGGCAGTTGTGGACAAGTTCCATGATTATCTTTATGGTGCTCAGTTTGTGGTGAAAACAGACAACAATCCACTTACCTATGTGCTGTCCAGTGCCAAGTTGAGTGCGACAGGACCGATGGTTAGCTGCTTTAGCCACATACAACTTTAGCTTACAATACAAGCCTGGGAGTCACAACACAGATGCTGATGTATTGTCACGCTACCCCTTTGAATCAGCTATCTCAACAGAATGGAAAGAAATTCCAAAGTCAGGAGTAAAAGCTATTTGCCAGCTGGCAAGAATTAATGAAAGTGATGAGTCATCCTCCAGGTGGTGGATCATCTATGTGTCTCTCCTCACAGTATCCCAGAAGCATTTGCTTGTCCCACTTCATTGAGTTTCAGTCTTATGGAACAGCTGACCAATGAGGAGTTAAGTAAGGCTCAAGATGAAGATCCTGTAATTGGTATAGTGAAGCGAGAATTGGAGTCTGGAAAAATACTTACTGATGCTAGGAGTTCAGATGATTCAATTGCTCTGTTGCGACAGCAGGGACCCAAGTTGAAAATTAAGAATAAACTTCTGTACAGAGTCACCAACAGTTCCTGCAGAAAGGAAAACATACAGCTTGTCTTACCCTCAAGGTATTGGTCCCATGTACTGAGCTCCTTGCATGATGACTCTGGTCATTTGGGGGTAGAGAGAACAACTGAACTACTTAGAGATCGATTCTATTGGCCCCTAATGTCTAGCTATGTGGAGCAGTATGTTAAGAATTGTGGGCGATGTGTAATGAGAAAAACATTACCTAAGAAGGCTGCCCCACTGAACCACCTAACCAGCAATGGGTCATTTCACTTAGTATGTATTGACTTCTTATCTATTGAGCCTGACTCCAGAGGTCTCAGCAATGTTCTGGTTGTAACCGACCACTTCACTCGCTACGCACAAGCATTTGTAACCAAAGATCAGAAAGCGCTAACTGTGGCCCAGATACTGTGCGACAAATTTTTTGTTCACTATGGCTTACCCACCCGTATCCACTCAGATCAGGGAAGAGACTTTGAGAGTGGTCTCATAAAAGAAATGCTTAGCATGCTGGTATAGAAAATCCAGAACGTCACCCTATCATCCACAAGGAGACCCTCAGCCAGAAAGATTCAACCGAACACTGCTGTCCATGCTCGGTACTCTGAATCCATGAGAAACACAGATGGAGTCAGCACATCAACCGATTAGTACACGCTTACAACTGTACTAAGAATGATGCAACTGGATATTCCCCGTACTATCTTCTATTCGGAAGAGAGGCTCGTCTGCCAGTGGATGTGTGTTTTGGAACTTCACCTGATGGAAAAGGAGCTGGTAGCCATCGACAATATGTGGAAAGAATGAAGTCAGAGTTACAACAAGCATATCAGTTGGCAACTGAAACTGCACAGAAAAGTCAGCAGAGAAACAAACGATTGTATGACAAGCACATAAAACACCAGACACTGGCTGTAGGAGATCGTGTGCTGACAAGAAATCTGGGTTTGATAGGAAAGAACAAACTTGGTGACAAGTGGAATTCTGTTCCTTACCTGATAGTTGAAAAGTTGAAGAACTTACCTGTATATCGCTTAAAACCTGAATCTGGAATGGGAAGTGTGAGGACTCTTCACAGAGACCATCTCTTACCTGTTGGGGATGATGTGAGATTGACCGATTCAGGAAATTCCAAAATACAGCTGCTCCAACAGAGATCAGGACAGAATCTGTGGGGAGAAAATATGGAAGAGGATTAAAGGAAATAAATCAGAACATGACAGGAAGTGGATTGAGAAATGACTCGGACAGTGAAGAGGATGACTTGTGGTATTACTACCCGGATAGGGTCGAGAAACTCAAAAGTATGTAACACAGGAGGAATCTTCAGTAGATGAGAGAGCAGTTTACCATCAGGATGAATTGGATAGACCCGCTACAGAGATGGATGACACATCATTCACTGACCAGGGCCACGAAGCAGTATTGGAGCAGACTCCTGAGGAACTTGAAGATCTTGCTCTAGAAGGGGGAGATCCTGGAACAGCCAATACTACTAGAGAGGTAGTAGAGCCTGTTCATGTGCGACCTAAGAGAAGCACAAGACCTATAGACAGATTGAGCTATGATTGTCTGGGGAGACCCACTAACAAGTCTTTAACTTAGTTCACAGAGGAATGGTTGTAAAAGTACAAGGTGGGACAGTTCACCAAAGTTTTGTAATACAGTGTGGTGCCACCCTATGGCACAGTGTACTCATTGTGTTCAAGTAAGCAATTGTGCTGAGCCTGACATCACTATTAAAGTTTAATGAGGTAATCTCATGAGGGCATGAGATGTTTAGAAGGGGGAGCATGTAACCCAGTAGAATGAAGTTCTACACGTTTTAAGTTTTGAAATAATCTTAAGGTTATTTATTTATTTATTATCTATATCTATTTATTTATTCATATTAGTTCTAGAACAGATTAAATCTAAATGCGTTTTGCATTCATTGTGAATAATATCTCCTAATGTTGATGTGTAATGATATCTGCGTTCGTCTTTGAGAGCATGATCAGATAGCAAGTTTGATCAACCTTCACTGAAATACAAGGGGTTAACAAGTTTGTTAGGTGTTCCTTGATTGGTTTATATGTGTCTAGTCCCGCCTCCGGTTGGAATGTGAAATGTGATTGGTTGTTGAGGGAGGGATTTGACCGGCAGTTTGGAAACAGAGAGAGACGCGCTGCGGGCTGGAATGATTGAGAAACATACACGGAGAGTAAAAATACACGACATGTAAAGTAGATCGCGTGTGAATAACACAGTTCTAATTACTTTGAGTTTGTTTTGTGTTTGATTTGAGTTCGCTGTGTGTTTTTATCAGATAAGTTACCAGTGTCAGTTATTAGGCAGTTCAGAGTGAGTAGGCATTTTTTAAATGCCTATAGCGTTAACTGACAGTACCGCGGATTTAAACAAAAATCCGGAGAGAGACAGTTAAACGGAAAATCTGGACAGAAAAGAAAAGACTGCCAGCTTAGGATCGGACGGTGCAGAAAGAGTCTTGGAGGAGCAGATAGCACCACAAATAGCCGGGATATTTGGTGGTTTCTCTGACTACAGGGGAGTTGCATTTTGTCAGCTGACAGTTAAAAGTGAAAGCAAGGATTTAATGGAGACCTGCTGCAGGAGTTTCGCCGATCAATCGCTGCTCATTAGATCGCTGTCCACGAGTGTTGTCATCTGGAGTGTTGTCATCTTGACTGCTGTCAACTGGATCGCTGTCATCTGGATCTGAGGTATTTTGTTTAATTTTATTTGTGCTCAGGAGAGTGAAGAGGCCATTTTCATTTTCGCGGCCACAACGTACACAAGCAACGATACAGGCCTGCAACGGGGTGGGGTTTGAATGTGTGTGTGTGTGTGTGGGCCCACTGAGTTTTCATTTGTTGATGTTTATGCAGTGAGCATAATATACTCCTGCCTGTTTCTACAATACAGTTTTAAACTGTGAATAGTTTATATAGGTGTACTTCTATGTGTAATTGAGTGACACAATTGTAGGTACTTTCAAAAAGATACCTATTCTGTCACCCTTTAGTCACTTGTTGATTTCTAACTTTAATTGGTCGAGTGTGTAAAGGTGGTATTTTTCTATATTTGTTTAATTATTATTCTTCATTGTAAATTCCTTGTGTTGACTTATATTTGGGTCATTTTACATTCTTTCGGCTGTGCATAAATTCTATATTTTGTATTTTGTTTTACACCCGGGTTCTTTTCCCAATATTTACATTTCTATTCTAATTAAATTTATTATATTTTCTGATTTATCCAAGAGTGTTATTATTCACAGAGTTTATTCCTGGTGATTTATTCAAACTCAACAAATGTTTATATTCTAATCTGCCTTATTTACACTACATCATTGAATTATATCAGAGGGGCCTAACTTCAACATTCTGTAGGCGTTTAGTGTATTGAACCTGGAGCGCTATCTTAAACTTAATACACCTATGTGGCGCTACATACTGAATGTTTGTGCTTTCATGTTAGTTGTCTTTTATTTCTTCAATTCCAAAACGAGTCCTCTTTGCACTTAAAAAGTTTACAATAAAGTGTGTTAACAAATTTTAAATGATTAATGAAGGACTTATAATGCTTTGACCTATTGTTTAATATCATTTACAAGCACAGTAGCATATTTAAAGCTGCTGTAAAGGCTATTTCTTTCCGTTCGCATCCCGTCCCTTTGCGCCCCTGGCGGCTTTTTCACAAACTGCGGTCTTACACTAAAAACAGAGCAGCATTATTTCAAACGGCGGCGGTATAAGCCACGGCGTAATAGCCACTTTGAACTCTCACCTACTGTAGTTATTATAAAGTGTTACCAAGTTTTTTGCTGCCTAATGAGTAAGTTAAACACACCTGTTTAAGTTTTGATGACAAAACTTAGCATTTACAACAGCGCGTTTTACAGTGTATGCTTTCCAACATTGCTAATGACGGTCTTCACCTGGGTAATGACTATTAGCACTCCTTCTGTTTTTCACTTCCTGTTTGGCAGCCAAACACACATTGCAAAGTATTACCAGTTTACCTGCCTTACTGAGCATTTCTTTATTGGCGTTGTGTTTGCCATGTATATGATTTGTTTACCTGTTTCCTTCTTTACTCCTTGGATCAATCTTTTTGCCTGCTTGGACTGATTATTTTTTGACCTCCTGCTTGTTTTTATCACTGCTTTTGGATAATGTCGAATTTTGAACTTGGATACTGATGTTTAATAAAAATGTATGCTTGTGGATTAAAACCTGGCTTCTGACTCAACATTATTAGACAAAACAGAATTATTACTTATTGGGCCTATATCCTGTACACAGCAGATCTTACAACTTGACCTACAATTAGAGGGATACAAAGTTAGCGTTAGCTCTACTATAAAACATCTGGGTGTCATATTAGACAGCAGATTCTTTTGAAAATCAAATATCCCATGTCACAAAACTGCCTTCTTTCATCTGAGAAATATCATTAAGTTAGGAAGTATGCTATCCATCTCATATGCAGAAAAGCTAGTCCATGCTTTTATGACTTCTAGGCTGGATTACTGTAATGCTCTGTTTGCTGGCTGCCCAGCATCCTCTATTAATAAACTTCAGCTAGTACAAATGCAGCTGCCAGGGTTCTTACCAGGTCTAGAAAATATGATCATATCACCCCAATTTTATCCTCCTTACACTGGCTGCCTCTTAAGTTTCATATTGAATTAAAAATATTGCTTCCCACCTATAAAGCCTTACCAACCTCCTGTCTCGCTACAATCCCACCCTTTTTAAGATCTCAAAACTCAGGGCTTCTGGAAGTACCTAGAATAGCAAAGTCGAGTAAATGAGGTCGAGCCTTCGCATTTAAGGCTCCCAAACTCTGGATTAGCCTTCCTGATAACGTCCGAGGCTCAGACACACTCTCCCAAGTCAAAACTAGATTAAAGACCTATCTTTTTAGTAAAGCATACACTCTCACTTAGCATACTGCATCACTTAGCGGTATGATACATGAATGTGCTCCACACAGGTTTCTGCAACTCATTTATGAACAGCAGCTACTCTAATTACTCTCTTTATTCTCTATTTCCACCTCGAGATATTATATATAGGTTTCCATATCCTAGACCAGGCCGTATCCTGAGCAGCTACTGCGGCGGTCATGGAGCAGTGGAGAGCATGAGACTGATTCCTGCTCCAGGGACAGACGAGTCTTCACTGAGGTCCAGCTACTAGCCTCCGGCGCCTCTGCACAAGGCGTTTGGCCAGTAGAGAAATGGTCATGCCCAACTGAGCCTGGTTTCTCTCGAGGTTTTTTAATACTTTGCCAATTGGTGAAGTTTTTTCCTCGCCGCTGCCGCCACTAGCTTGCACGGTTCGGGATCTGTAGAGCTGCGCATCGATAATTTTGCTCTTCAGTGTTTGGACTCTCAGTAGTGATTATTAAACCACACTGAACTGAGCTGAACTGAACTGAACTTAACTTAAACTCTGAAAACTGAACTACACTGTTTCTATTAACCATGATCTTTTAAGTGAAGCTGCTTTGACACAATCTACATTGTAAAAGCGCTATACAAATAAAGGTGAATTGAATTTAATTTAATCAACATTCTTACACTTCTATGGCTTTCAAGTTTTTTGCCTTTATTTTAGTAGTAATGATAATGAAATAAACAGTAACTAATAAAATAGATTACAAGCCACTACAGTTGGTACACACGATACCAATTAAAGGGATAGTTCACCCAAAAATGAAAAGTACCTCATCATTTACTCTCCCGCAAGTTGTATCAAATCTTTATGAGCACCTTTCCTCTGTTGAACAAAAGAAGATATTTTGAAGAAATCTGAAAACCTGTAACCACTGTCTTCTATGGTAGGACAAATAGATCCACTGAAGTCAATGACTAATATTTTTCAGCTTTTCAAGCATTAGAATGAGAAAGGAGGGTGCTTTAAAAATGGGAACTACCGGAATCTCATAACTACTAGAATGGCCAAATCATTCTGACAATTCATATTTAATGTCATATTTACGTTTGAAGCTTCTATGAAGATTGTAGAATTAAGATTTGAATGTCTGTCATATTATGTCAATAATACAGTATGTCAATACTTTTTGTAATAGCCTATAATTGTGTATTAGTTACTAGGCTGACCCTAAAGGTGTGCACCTCACTTTGGCAATCAGGAGAGCAAAGTTTTTCAGCGCAGTGAAAATTGTTTTTGCTATCAGAAAGTAGCAGATGCTGAAATGCATGCAGATGCAGAATGGAATAAACATAAATTTAAGAAAAGTCGGGTACTGTACACTTAAGGAACAGTTTTGTGCCTTTGTAAAAGTTGTATATGGTACAGAAAGACCTCTTATGATATTGTTCTGTACCTTTTATGGTACAATTAAAATGAAGGTACACAATTGTTCTCATAAAAAAGGTACATACGTGTTGGACAACTCTTTCTTTATTACAGTATCTATGAAAATAAATATTACTGAAAGGTAAAGTAATTTTATAAATAATTTCCATTTTAATAGATGAATCATCATTTAAAAGCATATATTTAAGGAAACTCATAAACAATAATTGTTAAGTTCTATAATACAAAACAACTGGTAAAACATAAACTATTTGTAAACTAAACATTTAAGGCATTTTAATAACCTTTATTAAGCATTTTCTGAAAAATACATTTTCATTATTGATATCTGCACCTTTGGCATTTGCTTTCCACTACGCACGTGAGCTGGCGAAAGTCTATATGCAAAGTGTTCATGCAGACTTTTTAGTATTGTAAAACTAATCAAACATTGTGCATATCTCATTACAAAACTTTGCATAATTCTATTTCTATTTTGAAACGTTAATTAAATGAACTTTTAAGTGATTACAAAGGTGTTGTGTGAAAATTGGAGAAAAAAAGTTTTATTATTGAACATGGGAGAATGCATTTCTGTAGCATTTTTGTGAAAAGTGTTGTAAAATGTTTAGCAAAAAATTGATCTTTTGATTTATGTTAAAGTATTTTTTATTCTTTATTAATGGAAAAGGTGCATTTATTTAGCTTTAAAAAAAGCATTGATTAAAAATGTATTTGATGCTTTATATTTACTGAAAAAAATTGACACATTTTGGATAAAGAAAAATGCCTTAAATGTTTTTGAAGGAACACATTTGACACTGTTAAGGTACAAAGTGTCTTTTCACTGTAGTGGTGTCTTCATGGATCAGATTTGTTCCTTTGATGAAATATTAAATATTGTTAATATTATCTGCAGGTTTTAAAATCCAAGGTACATTTTGGTTTCACCATGATACAAATCATGTCCTAAAAGCTACAAACTACAATGGGACAAATTTGTTTCTTTTCTTAAGATACATTTCTCTTTAAGTGAATTAAAGAGTAAAAGTAAAGTACAGAGAAGTAAAGAGGCTGAATGGAAGAGGCTCGTTCTTTATCCTCGATGCAGATGGTCTGCTTAACTGTTTTCTCACTAGTGAAGCGTTTAGTTTTTCCACTTACAAAGTCCGTCATGTAAATAGCAAATGTGGCATGGCGCGATGCAGCTGAGTTTAAAGGGAATGGGAGATAAGACTCTGATTGGTTTAATGCACGTTATACTCAAAACACACCCAAACTCATTGAGAGAATAAGCACAACCCTGTTAGACCATGCACCGGGGGCACAGAGCATAATTTTACATCCTTAAAAAAGCAAAAGTGTTTAATTAACTTAAAGGTAGAAGACAAATTAATAGTTAATCCAAAGAATATTGCTGAATATTTAATCAGTATTTATATTGTTAGAAAAAAGATTATGTGGTCAGCTTCCAGGGCAACCAGCTATTTACAACGAAGATAAAGTGATTTCTTTTTATAGACAAGGGATATTTTTCCGGATTCTTTTAGTTTGAGATGGGTTACAGAAAATGAAGTTTTAAAAATTATTAGTGAGTTAAAATTAAATAAGGCTCCTGGAATTGATACTATTCCTGCAAGATTTTTCAAAGACTCTGTTATAGTGATTGCCCCCTTGGTATCACATATTTTAAATGTATCTATTGAACAAGGAAAAATACCATGTGATTTTAAAAGTGCTAGAGTTATACCATTATAAAAAAAAGGATGCAAGTTAGATATGAATAATTACAGACCTGTTTCAATATTGGGGGTGATGTCTAAAATTCTGGAAAAAATTGTACATGAACAGATAGTCAGTTATATTGGTAAAAAACATATTTTGTATGCGTTACAGTCAGGTGTTAGAGCATTACATTCCACTGAGACATGCATATTACATATGACTGATAAAATACGGAGAGCTGTAGATGGTGGCAAATATTGTGGAATGGTGCTGCTTGACCTTCAGGAGGCTTTTGACACTGTAGATCATCAAATTTATTATATAAATTAAAGGCAATTGGGTTTGATAAAGCGTCTCTAAAGTGGATTCAGTCCTATCTGCATGATAAAAGCCAGAGAGTTGACATAAAGGGTAATTATCTGCTCCCTTATCAATCAATTGTGGAGTTCCTCAAGGAAGTATTTTAGGTCCATTATTTTTTCTTTTATATATTAATGATTTAAAAATAGCGTGTTCTCATCAAGACAAAAGGGCCCTGGAAGAAATCATGAGTTCCCAGTTAAAAAGTGTGTATAACTCGTTTTTAGACAATAAACTTTCTTTGCACATGGCTATTTTATTTGCTTCAAGAGTTAAATTAAAGAAAGATGATCGTTTTGTAGTTAGGATTAATGATTGAAAATTGAGTTGAAAAATGTATAAATTATTTGGGATGTTTAATAGATAATAAATTATCAGGTGATGCTTTGGCAAGAAAGGTTTTTACGAAGATATGTGGAAAAATTGTTTTTAGCAAGGCAAGCTGATCTGTTGGATGTTCATTCTTTAAAATTATTGGCAGGAGCTTTAATTCAACCCTATTTTGATTATGCTACCTCTTTTTGGTATAGTAGCTGCTCACAGAATATGAAGGAAAAATTGCAAAAGGCACAAAATAAATTAGTACGAATAATTGTAAAATTCATCCTAGAGCACATTTGCACAAAGAGTCTTTTAAAGAATTAGGCATGTTAACTGTTAGTAAGAGAGTATGTTTTTTAAAACTGGGAATGGTACGTAAAATGTTTAATGTGGTTCCTAGTTATTTGGTGAACTATTTTCAAATGGTGAGGCAACAGCATTCATACAGTACTAGGGTTGGCATTTAATATTTGTTTATTTAAATTTAGAAGTCTAGTGGGGAAAATATGTTTTATATACAAGTGCAATCATGTGGAACAAATTACCAAAATCGATCAAGGAAATAAAAGATTTAGGAGGTTCAAAAAAGTAATCAAAAGATGGTTGTTTGATGAGGATAATTAGTTTGCATGGTGGACGAGGATGTTTTTATTTTATATGTTACTTGACTGTGAATAGGGTTGTAGCTGGAAGGCCGTTCGTGGTAAAATATGCTGGATGGTTGACGGTTCGTTCCGCTGTGGCGATCCCTGATTGATGGAGGGACTAAGCCGAAAAGAAAAATGAATGAAGAATGTATTTGGGAATTATTTTGTTCCCGTTTTAAAATGTATTAGGTACTGTTTGTTTTATGCATCATCGTATTTTGAAGCCATACTTTGTTTTATTTAACAGCGAGGACCGCAATGGAAACAAGCCCAGGGCTTTATTGTGTTTTTATCCTTGACAGTTTTTATTTCAAAATGTATGGGATACTTCTACAGCTTGTCTAAAATCTGTCAAATAAAATTGAATTCAATTCAATTCTAAAGTGGATTCGGGCATGCCCATAAAGCTTTTGCGCCATGCACTTTAAACTTTGTGCCTATATCATTAAAATAGAGCCCCTATAGCGTTAAGGGACTTACATGTATAATGTGGCATGGTTAGTGGTGCCAGATAGGCTGGTCTGAATATTTTAGAAACTGATGGTTTACCAGGATTTTTCAGACACAAACCTCTCTTCAGATAATGGTAATAAAAAGAGAACATATCTACTGAGTAAGAAATTGCGTGTGAAAATGTTCAAGGCATTCTAAGATGGTGAAGTTCAGACTTAGGTCGCATGAACTTAACCACCAGTTACTACTTGTTACCTTGTCAAAACATGTTACAACAACTTGTTGTACCACTTACTATAATGGTAATCAAAATGTCCTTGAGTGTTAAAAAAATAATGGCACAAAAACATTTTGTTAAATAATCCTTAAATTTCTGATGTCAGAAACTCAATCACTGACCCGTTATTGTCAGCAGAATTCACTGTTCAGAAACTTTGTCTGCTGTCAAAGTGGGGTCATAAAATAGAGGTCGGTTAGTTCTGTTAGCTAAATTAGTCATAAACACCAGAAAAACTAATTATCAAAGTAAAATGTTTGAAAAATGTACCAAAGTATTGTTCCTGTAGCCTCTATCTCTACATCTCTTTTAAAAAGTACCAAATGTTTAAAGCAAGAAGCAAATGTTTATTTATTTATTTATTTATTTTATTATTTATTCAGCATTGTAATCCTCATTTAGCAAGATGAAGAAATCAAAAGAGCAGGAATCTTTTCTGATATGACAGTGGAGAATTTGTGAAATTAAGTTATGAAAGATAGTTGAGGAGACGGACCCAATTCAAATCATGCATATTTAAACTTTGCATAATTCTGTATATACATTAAAAAATCAAAAGGTGTAAGAATTTGATAGATGAACTAATTAAATGAGATTAAAGTTCAGACTAAGCTGAGATGAAATAGCTGAGATAATAACCCACGGCAATGTATCAAAACATTGTATAATAACAACTTGTCATTTCACACCATAACTTGCAGGAGAACAGAAAACAGGAATCATGAGACATGTGCTTGTTTTTACATGGGGAAGTTGTTACAAGGGCTGTATGGTAACTAACTATTAGGGCTAGTCAATTTAATCAAAGGCAGTTTTCATGTGTTTTATCAGTAAAGCCGATTCTAGTAAACCTCCAGCACATTCTTTTAGATGGAGCAGCCTTTACTATATGCAGTAGAGTCATAGTACACTAGCAAACTTCACAAAAGTTTAAGATTTAATTGCCCCATAATGACATTGATATTACTGGTAATAACAGTGGTTTGTGTCGTCATGTGATTATCAGCCACCCTGATTAAATAAAGCAGTTAAATCCTCAGTTTATTCTACAAGTTATGGTGATTTCCTGGTAGGGGTTGGTTGATTGATCCTAAAGTATTGATATTTTTGATACTGGCAATGTAGCAAAAGCATCTATCCTTAAATAGAATTATCAACACTTTCTATGTAATTTCTATGTCATTTAACGAGTGATCACTGATTTTAGAATATCTTAATAATATTAATCATGATAGCACTGCACAGTATATCAATAATCACATAAATAGGAACAGGAAAGGAAACTATAATATTCTACTGTATCCCTGCTAAATGGGTCAGTGTTTGCTCATAGTCACACACTTTCAAAGCACAGTACACAGCACACACACATCGCAAGTTTTAAACTCGAGAGTGGTCTGTCATCATGACTGAATGAAAAAGAAACATAATCTGGAGTTATTTTATTCCAGTTAATAATGACAACACTTGTGACAAAACAGTACACTGATCACTGATCAGACAAAGAAGTGACTCAAAAGAAAAGTCAACAGTCATTTTCATAAAAAAAACATGGGGAAGAAATGTAAGCTGTGTCTCATTTCTGAGGATGCATCCTCCAAAGGATGTAGACTTCCAAGGTGAGTCCTTCGAAGTCCACACAGGCCGAACTGAGCATTTTGAAATGAGAAGATCTAGCTTTCAAGATCTTCAAGATCTAGCCTGCAGAGGACAGATCTCGTCACCTGTAACAGTTACAGTTAAAAAAGTAATAAATTGTAATGGCTTTTTCTCAAAGTGAAATTAAAACTATTTTATGCGATTTAAAGGCAAATAAGGTTTACAAAAAAAAACTGAAAAACGTGTTATAAATATAAAATAAAAATCGCTCATAAAAATAAATACAATTGGAAATATGTTTTTCTTTGATCCATACACAAAAATCTAAACTGTCTATAAAATCACTTTTTAGTAAGACATTTCATACTTTTTTTTTCAAACTTTGTCCATCCTCTTTTTTTACATTGTGTTTAGATATTCAAGTAAAACAAGACCCAAATTATACATTTAAAACTGTAATTGCTTGTATTCTTCATTACGAAGGAAGGGAAGGATGCATTTGGAGGCTACATTTGAAAGAGCCTTCGAATTTTCAAGTCTTCTTCGACACAGCACCCTTCAAATACATCCTTTGGAGGATGCAGCCTCTGAAATGACACACAGTTGTACATTTTTTTAATTAAACAAGGTTTTTTGCGGTGTGTTATTTTTATTTATTTTTTGTTACATATAGTGTTATGTAGGAAATTTTTGTTTACATAATAATGTTCTGTAATATTAATAAAGTAAAAAGGAATTATGTCTATTGTATTTATTTAATAATAATACTGAAGGTGATTAAAAATATATATAAAATAATTATTAAATATTTTATTGAAGTATAAGTATTGATATCGACGATGCTTGTCTTGAAATACTTATCAAATTGGAAAGAAAATAATTGGTGTCGCCCATCCTGTTCCTAGGTTTTTATTTGTGGTTATTTGGAGTTTGCACGTGAGAGCACCCTCTAGTCTTTGGAGGAGATTTACTGCTGATCACACAACAGTGCTTCCCTGACTAGGTGTGCATGGTAATTGCAGATTTCCTCAGTCACACTTGCTATTTCATTTCAATAATCATTTTTTATTGAAAGGTCCTACTAACTATTATATTTCTAGGTGAAAATAGAGGTTCTCGTTCAATTTCATCAGTGGTTTCATTAAATAAATGAGTATTACCCCTTACTTTATATGCTATACTATATATACTAATCTAACAAAATAACATGAAATTAAGCTGAAACAATATTAATAAAATTTTACAAATAGGACAAATCAAGAGAACCACAAAAAGAAAAGTAGATGTTAGGTGACCTACTTTTCCTTAAAATAGCAGTTTAATAAACTGGTTTGGTTAAATGCACCAGCATATACTGTCTACGTTGACTAAAAATTTATAAAAAATATTATTTTTTTTAAAAAGGCATGTACTCATTTATGCAAAAAAAAAAAAAAAAAAAAAGGTGTTTAAATGAAATTTAGCATATACTTCATTGTCTATTTAGCCTAGTTAAGGTTCTTAATTCAGTTTTAATTATGTTTCTGGCTTGTTATTTAAGTGGTTTTGGAAGACATTTCCATTGATCATAATGCATGAGGACAATGCCAAGATTCACTTGGTTAAAATATTTAATTTTCACACATGAATTGATCAGCAGTTGATCCCTAATGAACTTTAGAGAGCTGTTCTCCTTAGGGTCAGATAGGACTATATTCAGGCTCATCTGTAGCTTTATTTACAGTAAGCATTCATCATGGCATTGATTTGGCAACCTTATGCAATGCTGCAAGTTTATTTCCAAAAGTTGCTTTGTTTTTGGCCAACATTTTGTTTAGAACACACATTCTATGACCTTGAGGCATTCAGTGTCTACTCAGCACATCTCAAGACTTCCAGTGGGTTCAGATAAAATGGTGGTCATTTCATGTCTAAAAGAAATGAATGATTCATTCACATTTGAGCCTGATGAATCTTGTCATTTTCATCCTGGAATATACCAAAGGAAAGTCTTCCAGCATGGTTGTTGAAGAAATAAAAGCTACACACTGCATCAGTATCAGTTAGAAAATTGCTGCCAAACATATAGCTAGCCAGAAACATTGTAATCACTGCAATAACATTTCAACTACTCTATGTATTTGCTTAAATCAAAACTGTTTTTTCTTTTTTTTTTCGTTTTTGGCCAGATAGTTTTATATATGGAATAGTTGTTGAATAATATAATTGCTCTTTATAGCAAAGCCTGTTCACACTATAAACTATTAGCATTTACAAAATTACACAATAATCTGTTTATTCTAAGCACATGCAGCAGTTTTATCATCTGGTGCTTTAAATGCCTCTGGCTGTTTAAAACAGGATAATTTTGATTGGCTGCCAATGATGTCACTCATTCAGAAATGAAACCAAAATAAGCTGTCCTTAAAGTTATCCCAATAACCGTTGCTTTTGGGATGCCATTGTAGATTTTTTGTCGTTTTTTTTTTTTTTTTTTTGTCGTTTTTGTTTGTGTTATCGTACTTGGTGTAAATGTTTTTGCTACCATTCTGACTTATTCTGGGCCTAATATTCCAAAAAGGTGACTAATGTAATTACATCAAGCAAGCACAACACACAACTAATTGAATTTGTGGTTAATGAGAATGAGAGAAACACATGATTGTTTGTACAGTGCATTGTATAGCTTTGGCTTCGATTTACATTACTTGGTTTAGGATTATTATATGGGTGTTTGTTGTAATTTTGAGTTTTTTATACTTTAATAGTTTTATATGCCTGCTCTGAATAATTAATAAATAAATAAATAAATAACCATTTTAGTTACATATCGAAAACAATGTATAGATGTGGCAGGTTTTAGTATCCCTTCCTCTCTCATTTTCAGAATAAGTGTCCCACATACATTGTAAGTTTATAGTCTTTGTGAAATTAAAATATAAAATTTTTATTTTGCTAGCGCCCCTCGTTATTATTTAGGTGAACAATTAATCCAAGCAAATGCACTGCTTCCACATTTGGAGTGATGGTACTTCTCTGTTGATGTCAGTTTGATGGCTTCAGCCGCAATCTTCTTATACTGTACATTTCAACAATGGGATGTGAAATAAGGGATACCCCCCAACCCCTTCAACATCCAACCCCCCACAACCACCACACCATCAGAAAAAAATTAATAAAATAAAATCGCCAAATTGCTAAATCTGTTTAATCTGGAGCTGTTTTGTTTAAAATAAACAGTTGAAATGGCCAGTGATATGTTTTTATTATTTATTATTTAATTAATTATTATTCTTTACAATTAGAACAGCATACATCAGAAAACAATGCAAATAAATTAAAGTTTAGCCTATTAAAATTAATAGCTATTAAAAAGAAGTTGAATCAAGTTATCAAATCTCATTAAACCTATTTTTACTGTATAACTTAAACATTCTGATCGAAGAACAGCAAATGAATCTCTCATTTAGATTTTTTGTTTGATTACATTAAATAACAGGGATCACTTTAAAAATGCACAGATCTATAATGAAAGCATTCGATTGCTTTCCTAACTGCTCATTAAAGGGCACATAGGTTACTAATTTTTTTTCATTTTTAATATAAATCTTTTGTGTCCCCAGAATGTGTCTGTAAGTTTCAGCTCAAAACACGCATCAGATTATTTATTATAGCTGTTTGAAATGTCTATATTATAGCTGGAAAAAAGTTTTTGCTGTTTTTTTGTACTGGCCCTTTAAGGCTAGTCCTCCCCGCCCACCATTCCCATGTGCCTGTCAGCAATCACAGCCCTCGGCTGCCTCAGGAAGCAGATCTCACGTAACGTGTGAGAAATACTACAGTAAGAATTTTAACAATCAATATTTGATGCATATTTTGTGGCGTTGCAACAATGAGTCACACACAATGTCATTACAAAGTTCACGCACACAGCGAGGACACAATCACGTAGCGCAGACACATACACATACACACACACACACATAGCGCAGCAGACACACACACACACACAGAGAGAGAGAGAGAGATAGACAGCGCGTTAAGCTTTGCACTCATTTTGCACGCATATGTGACATGATACTGGTAATATCCACTGCTGTATGGGATATCTGTTATGTTAATGTACAAAATAAACCTGATTTAACGTCCACAAACCACGATTGAAGCGTCTTCTTTTATAATTGTTCTGACACGCGGCTGTGCTAATTAAGTGAATCTGAAGTGAATCGCTGTACTTCATTACACACATGCACTGTTTTAAAACATTTTAAACTTGTAAAACTCACGCTTGATCACGTTTCATGATGATTGATGATCCTAGCAAACTAAACACACCTTTTATTCCCGGCTGCTTTGCGCTCGTCCTCTCTTGTTGATATGATTATACACGTGACTACCGGACATGTTAATGCGCGCACAGCTGTCAATCAATATTGGTGGGCGGGGGGACCGCACTCCTACGTAAAGTTGCGGTCGATCTGAAAACCGCTCCAATTGGTCCACCGTTTTTATGTTGTTAAATTTGAAAGAAAAGGACTGGGTGTGTTTATTTCACCCCAAAATGACAGTTTATACACTATGCTTACACACATTTCTGTCCAAACAGTTTGAAAAGTAGATTTTTCACCATAGGTGCCCTCTAAGACAACATTTGATTGACATGTTTAAATATTATTATATTAATTATTATTATGTGTATATGTCTGTTTGCAAACATGCACTCAAACCCCAAAGTTTCCACTTTCGCTCTGCTTCAAATAGCTTGTACAGAATCCATTTGGGAAACAGCGTCCGTTTATTAGTATGATACATGTCTGACAGTCACGCACCACTACATGGACTGACTGTTTTGAGGATTGCACAAGGAGGGGCGACGGCACCTGGAAAGGAAGGGAATCCCACCGTTTATACATTTATGTCAAAGTGTTTTCAAGGCTAAATAAAAAGTGAAAGCACAGAACAGATTAACATTTAAGAGCAAAGGGCGTCCTCTGGTTGTTCAGCGGTATGGGTTGCTTTTAGAGAGGATCAGCTCAATGTTTATTGCCACCCTTTATAGATTTTTTTTTAAATATTGGAGAAATTCGGGAGAATACATTTACAGAATGATTAGCGGGATACAACTAAAATACAGGAGAATCCCAAAAACGGGAGGGTTGACAGGTTTGATTCTGAACCACACGCCTCTTAGTGTTAGTTTGCTCAGGCAATGATGCACAAAAATACCTGCCCCTTCAACATATAAAAGTCAATACTATAAAAAAGTACTATAAAACATGAATAAAGGTCTCAGCAACTTTTGGTTTATGGTGACTTAAAGTTAAGGGGAACCTGTTCATAGTTGTAATCTCACTAGGATTGTTGCTAATCAATCACAGCGCAATGTAAATGTAAAAGTCTGTGTTTTATTCCGATTTGCCTGCTTATTATCTGGATTTTACATTTTGAGGTTTACATGTCATTACCATGTACTGATGGTATTCAGCAATACCTAGTGTAGCAGGTCACATGGTGTTAATTTATTTATCCAATCAAATAATTCTCGGATGTAAATAAAGAAGGATTTGGGGTGTTTTTATGTGTGTGTACCAGAGTCCTGCTGGTTCTGCCCCTTCCGTTCTCGCAGGTAGTCATTGTTAGCTTTAGCCAATCATTGGGGTATGTAGCTGCACTTAACTGGCTGTATTTGATTTTCTAGCGTCTGGGCATAAGATTGGTCATGGTTTGTTGTTGCCACTCACTCCAGCAGGATCATTCTTTATTCCTAGGCTTATTAAAGTTCTAATGTGTTTGTGAGTGCATGATTACAAAGTGGCACACTAGGTATATCTCAAATTTCATTATATGGCATTATTAAAAATAGCTTAAAAACTGTATATTTTGCAAAATATTTGGAAGTGAGCTAAAATGCATATTTATAACATGTTTAAATGTTTAGTTATATTTTTCAACTTTTTAGGAATTTATTTATAAAATGTGACTAAATACAATAAAGGAGCTGACCTTTGAAAAACACACTTAATACTCACTGGAATAATTGTAACAGACTTTCAAAACACTATTATACACAATCAAATGCAACTCTCATTGCGCTTAATGGCATAAAGTTACATTTACATTTGGTGTGTGTTTTACAGACGTTCTGAGAGAAGAATGAAACTAAAGAGTCATCACCTGTCAGCACTGCGCAAAAGGACTTTCTGTTATGTCTCTATCTCTCCATCTCTCTCTCTCTCTCTCTCTCTCTCTCTCTCTCTCAACAGATGGGCCGTTAGTGAGCCTGTTTCCACAGTTTTCCAGCATGTGAGAGAGAATGCCGTGCCAAACCCCTGCTGGCATCATCTCACTGGCCAAACTCCCTCTCTCTCTCTCCCACATACACACACTCACGCACTCTCCACAGATCTATCATTCTCTTTTTTTCACTTGTTTGCTCTCCCTGTCACTCATGATACCTGCGGCAGGTATTATGTCATAATTATTACATCCACACTTCAAAGGCGCCACAGCACAAAGAACAAAAGTGATGAAAACATGAAACATACAGTGAGATCGAACACAGCTCAAGCAATCACACACACATTTTCAAACCTTTGCCAAACCTAATGGAAATGTCACTCATTTCTTATTTACACTGAAGCTGAGAGCTCTACTTCCCAGCTTGAATGAATATTTCTCTCTGTTTAAGATGAAATTGTTGCAGTGCCATGGAAAACAAACTAAATAAATAAATATTTACATATTCTTGGAAAAAAGTCTACACAACTTAAGAAATAAAAGTCTGGTGTCAGGAAATTACTTTGGATTATTCTGTTTTTTATGCGTTGGATGTTCATGCCTGTGCTTGCATTCTATATGGTTGCTTGTATTCTATCACACATTTCACTACAAAGAGGATTAACTTATGATGAGATTTGTTTACATATATATATATAGATTCTGTCTGATGATAATTTGCTTTTTTCTATGCATTTTTTTCACAACCATTGTTAATATGTTTTTTTTTTGTGTGTATGTGTTATTTATTTTCTTATTTGATTTATACTACAGAACAGTGATTGACTGTATAAGAAGGTCAGAAAGTCAACTAAGGTAATAAATTAAAGTTGTGTGTAGGAGATGTTTACTTGGAATAGTACCTAGATATTACCAAGCTTAATTACTGTACTAAAACACAGTGTTTACAGTAGGCTACATGTGAAACCACTGTAAAATAAAGCACCACCAACATTTTACTGTACACAATGGAAATCTTCTAATGGATTTTTGCTTCAGATTTAATTAAGAGACACTATTTATGTTATATTAACCCATACACGTCTTGAAACCCAAAATACCCTTTAAATTAAGGCAAGGCAAGGCAAGGCAAGGCAAGTTATTTATATAGCACATTTCATACACAGTGGCAATTCAAAGTGCTTTACATAAACAGGAATAAAAGAAACAATATAAGAGAAATAAAAACAAACATAAAAATGGTAAGAATAAAAATAAAATAAAAGCTGATAAAATGTGTTATAAAAGAATTAAAAAGAAGAGAAAAACATAGTAGCCGGACGTAGCACAGTGCTCATTCAGTAAAGGCACAGCTAAACAGATGTGTTTTCAGTCTTGATTTGAATGTGCCTAATGTTGGAGCACATCTGATCATTTCTGGAAGCTGATTCCAGCAACGAGGGGCGTAGTAGCTGAAAGCCGATTCACCCTGCTTTGACTGAACTCTTGGGATTTCTAATCTATTTGATCCTAAAGATCTGAGTGATCTGTTAGGTTTGTATTCAGTGAGCATATCTGTAATGTATTGAGGTCCTAGGCCATTTAGTGATTTATAGACCAGTAATAATACTTTAAAATCTATTCTAAATGTGACTGGGAGCCAGTGTAAAGACCTGAGGACAGGTGTGATGTGCTCTGATTTCCTGGTTCTGGTCAGAATTCTGGCCGCAGCGTTCTGGATGAGCTGCAACTGTCTGACTGTCTTTTTGGGAAGGCCAGTGAGGAGGCCATTACAGTAATCCACCCTGCTGCTGATAAAAGCATGAACAAGTTTCTCTAAGTCTTCACTGGAAACAAAGCATCTAATTCTTGCAATGTTTTTGAGATGATAGTATGCTGATTTACTAACTGCTTTGATATGACTATTGAAACTCAGATCTGACTCCAGAGTCACACCAAGATTCTTGACCTTATGTTTTGTTGTTTGACCCTTAGAGCCAAGGTACGCATTCACCTTGAGAACCTCATCTCTGTTCCCAAACGCAATGACTTCAGTTTTCTCTTTGTTTAACTGAAGAAAGTTTTGGCACATCCAATTGTTAATTTCATCAATGCATTGGCAGAGGGTGTCAATGGGGCTGTAGTCATTAGGCAGTAAGGCTAGGTAGATCTGAGTGTCATCAGCATAGCTGTGGTAGGAGATTTGGTTCTTTCTCATTATTCTGCTCAGAGGGAGCATATAAAGGTTGAACAGGAGTGGTGCCAGAATCGAGCCTTGTGGGACTCCACATGTCATGGGTGTCCACCCTGACCTATGGTCACCTATACTGACATAGTAACCTCTTCCTTCAAGGTAAGATCTGAACCATTTGAGGACCGTCCCAGACAGCCCAACCCAGTTTTCCAGCCTATCCAGAAGTATGCTGTGATCGACAGTGTCAAATGCAGCACTGAGATCGAGCAGTACCAGCACTGTTAGTTTGCCTGAATCTGTATTTAGGCGGATGTCATTGATTATCTTTATAAGGGCGCTCTCTGTACTGTGATGTGGTCTGAAACCAGATTGAAAATTGTCCAAACACCCCTTGTAGTTTAGGAACTTGTTAACCTGGTTAAAAACAACTTTTTCAATGATTTTGCCAATGAAAGGGAGATTTGAGATGGGCCTGTAATTGCTCAATATGGTGTTATCCAGGTTGCTCTTCTTCAAGAGGGGTTTAACAACTGCAGTTTTAAGTGAGTTAGGAAAAATCCCTGAGAGAAGTGAAGCATTTACCACTTTTAGAAGATCCATTTCTAAGCAGGTCAACACCGTTTTAAAGAATGATGTGGGGAGCGTGTCAAGACTGCAGGTTGATGTTTTCATAACTTGCACGATCTCTTCTAAGATTTTGCCATTAATTGCCATGAAATCGGACATAATGTCTGATCGCCTGTCTGTTATTAAGATATTGGCTGTTTGTTACTTATAAACCGTGTTGGGGAACGTTACTTTGAAAGTAATGCATTACAATATTCAGTTTCTCCCAAAAAAGTTAGTTGTGTTCCTTTGTTACATTTTATGGAAAGTAATGAATTATGTTACTTTTGAGTTACTTTTTCATACCTGCCTCTCTTTCAGAACTTGTGGGGTATTTTTATTGATACCCCACAAATTATTTTTAATAGAGGAGCTGTGCATTTAACAACAAACTGTATAACTCCTTTATTTACCTTTAACATTTTTAAGGAAAAAAAAATAATACAATAGTGCTACATTCTGAGATCTTCCTGACACTGTACATACTGTATATACAGAGTAATGAAAGTTGAAAGCAATTTGTTTGTGAGAATCTGTAAGGAAATGTGAGAATCTGTAAGGGAATCTTTAAGTTTTGTAGGGTTTTTGTCGGTTCCCACAGGGAGCTCATTTTGGGTGTGATTTAACATTATTACACAAATTTTAATTTAGCAAGTTATTTTTAAAAACATATTAATTAATCTAAAAAGTAACTATACTTTATATATATATATATATATATATATATATATATATATATATATATAGATATATATATATATATATATATATATATCTGCTACATAAAACATATGCTGGATAAGTTGGCGATTCATTCCGCTGTGGTGACCCCCTAATAAATAAAGGGACTAAGCCAACGAGAAAATTAATGAATGAATATACATAGTTGAAGTCAGAATTATTAGCCCCCTGAATTATTAGCCCCCCTGTTTATTTCCCCCCCAATTTCTGTTTAATGGAGAGCAGATTTTTTCTCATTTCTAATTGATTTCTTTTATCTCTGCCATGATGACAGTACATAATATTTGACTAGATATTTTTAAGACATTTCTATACAGCTTAAAGTGACATTTAAAGGCTAAACTAGGTTAACTAGACAGGTTAGGGTAATTAGGCAAGTTATTGTATAATGATGGTTTGTTCTGTAGACTATCCAAAAAAATTATTTAAAGGGGCTAATTTTGACCTTAAATTGGCTTAAAAAAATTAAAAACTGGTTTTATTCTAGCCGAAATAAAACAAATAAGTCTTTCTCCAAAAGAAAAACATTATCAGACACACTGTGAAAATTTCCTTGTTCTGTTAAACATAATATGCGAAATATTTAAAAAAGAAAAAAAAAATCAAAGGGGGCTAATAATTCTGACCTCAACAGAACTTGTGTTAAGCTTGTAAAAACATGTGACATTTGGGAAGGAGAATTGGAGGAAATCAATGTTAAAATTGACTTTTAAAGGGTATTTTTAAACTGCTGTAACTATAAGACAGTAATGAAAGTAGTATATATTGTTAAACTATTAATTATATAACTATCATTTTTATATTCTAGTAATTATACAGCAAAAAATACTGATGGCAGGTAAAACTGTGTTAATCATATTTAGTTTTATCGTCTCAAAAATCAATGTATAATTAAATTAAGAACATTCATTTTGAATGTACACATATATTTTCTCTCCCCATGTACCAGCTATCATACCACAGAACACACAAATCCAGCAAATGTGTTTAGCCAATATTTAATATACTGTATGCAGTGTGAATTTGAAAACTTAAACCTTGCACTCTTGTTATTCTGAAATCAGTAAAAAAAATCGATTTTATTACAAAAAAAAGAATTATAGTGACTAGGTATTTTCAATTACATTATGAGAGTTGATTGCATTGGTTTTCCTCACATAAGCGTTTCTCTGTCCTCTCTGTAGAGTTGGAGGGCAGAGCGCAGTGCTCTTACGCGTCCAGTGCTTTGGTGTCAGTGCGGTTCTCGTGCGCTCAGGAGTTAGACAGAGAAGCAGCCGCGCACGAAAAACAGCCGACTTCACTCCCGAAGACCAGCGCGCTCTTCAATTAGTGGCTCGAGTGCTAATGAGGCTTTTAACGCCGCATCCAAACTTGTTAATGAAATAGTGGCGTTTCGTGACACACGTTTATCGCAACTTACTTCCCTCATCTGGCGCCAGATTTGCTGGGGAATAAAAGATGCTTCTCGACGTGCTCTGTTCCTATGAAATGATTTGGATTGCGCCTCGCGTTTTTGGAGGAAATCAGCACTGAACGCAGTACGACGTTTTCTGGACAACTTTGGTGCCAGTGGACACGGGCAGTCGCGAAAGTCTTTTACTGCCGCGAGATTGTTTGGCTCTAATCAGGATGGACCTCGTCGGGCTCTACTTGTTCCAGCTGGCAATTTTTGGTGAGTTTTCCTCCGATTAATTCTGCTGATTTGGGGGGAACGGAGGATGAGCTCAGTTGCAGCTGTTGCGGATGTGAAGCGAATGATGAATCCCTTTGCCTGCAGACGCACGAAGCATCTTCGCTGTGCCGCTGCGTTTAACTTCAGTTTGTTTCTTTGGCGATTACAGTATTGTTACAAGTTATTCTACCAGTGTTGAAACTGTTGGGACGTTAATGGTTCTCCTGGTTTGATGGTCAGTGCGCGCGTAACTGTCATTATCATGTGTGGCACACCAAATGAGACGGATCGGACGACCTGCTAATCTGATCATGTTTGTGTATTGAAATGACCTTTCGCTTGTTTTAATGCGCTTGTTCACGGCACATTAGCTCCGTCATTAAAGCAGCAGCCCGACAACCTGTCCGTCAAGCTGCGCGCGTCATCGTGGCATCTTGGTCCGCAGGTAAAGCGCAGAACGCATCCATCCTGCTGCAGCTATATGCAAATGCCTTTAAAGAATGATGAAGAGCCAGCAGCATGAGACTGTGGAGTCATGAGCTCTTGTCAGAAGCGTTTGTGAAGGATACCTCCTAACTAGACTCCATGCCGCTGGCTCCTGTCGCCCTGTCGCTTCATTTGTGTATTCCTCTGAGACTTAGTTTTGTCAAACAGTCTCAGGAGAGGCACTTGTGCAATGGGCAACAGGCTGAAAGCAGGGAGGCTTCCTTGGCATGCTGGGAAGAATGGGGGAAAGATGCTCAGATTTATGATGACAGTCCTGTTTTACCCCTCTTGGATAGTATGATACTTAATAGCATTGCTGAAGCATAACTGCAGGAGTCATGCTTCATTTAATGCCATCACGTTTTAAATTTCTCACATTGGGTGGCATTCATGAAAAAATAGGATGTCTTAAAATCTATGAAAACAAACAAGAGCAAAGCAGAGCTATGATTCTCAATTTTGTAATTAGTCAAATTTATTGATTATGAGTTGGTTGTGTCTCCCCTTAAAAAGGTATTTGTGATCATTATAATAATGCATATCGTTTACCTGAAGCAGAACCTTTTGTCATTGTCTATCCATTTTGTTACAGCACACATATGCCATGTTTCAGTGGAACACATAAGCAGTTATTATCAAAATGTCAGGGCTCTCTTTTATATCAACAAAGATGCATTATCTGTCAAGTTCAGCTGCAATTTTGCTTGGTTTAAAAACAAAAAGGCTCAAATGTTTAGTCAATGTTTGAATCAGGGTTACCTTGAGCAGTATATAAAAACTGTATCACCAGCCAAAAAATGTGTTACACTTACATAATGAACTACATAAGCAGATTTGAGGTGTTATCTAGCAGCTTAGGGAACTCAGTGAACGACTGAAACTGGTCTAGATATGCTGTAAAAAAAAAAGGTGTTTGATGGTGTTTTTTTTTTTTTTTTTTTTTTTGTCAAGAAAGCAGACCACAGCAGATTTATAATAGGCTTGTGTACAGAAAACAAAAGCCACAAGTGTGATACGGTGTTGAGGTTACATAATGGCTGGAATGGGATACCTAATCAAATGATTGGTTTTTATTTTTAAAAGAAGATAAAGTAAAGAATAAGACAAATCTTCCAGTTCTACTCTATTCATTTATGTGGTGAATGGTAAGTGCAGGAGAGTCAATCTGACCTGACAATCCAGTCCAAGTGCTCTTTCACTGTAACAGTTCCTGGTTGACCTTTACTTATCCCTACTGTACCTACAGTACCTGAGATGCAATTTCTCCCAATGTTTTCAAATGACATTGGAAAATACATCATCATCATCATCATCTTGACACAATCAGATTCCTGATGTCTAACTTTAACTTTAACATTGCAGTATAGCCATTTTTCAGAATTATATCAAATAGGTCATATTTTATTGTGTTTTAGCTCATTTGAATTGCTGACATCTGCTCCAGATAAATATAAGATTCCACAACGGTTGGCTAATATTTGCAGAAGCGTATGTGCTTCCACTTTACATTATTTTGGCATTGTTTGGTCTCAACCTGAAACAATTAGAAAGTTTCTTCTGCCCAAAAATGACCAAATTAATCAACTAAGCAAGCAGCTTAAAATTACCTAGAGATGTTTTATAAACAACTTTTGGGAGGAGCATGCGCAGATGTTTCAACAATTCTAACACATCATTGACAATCATTGTATTATTGAATCAGCATTAGACCAAACCCGCATAAATACCAAACTCGTCCTACCTTCATTATCTCACAACTTTAGCATACCTCCACCCCCCAGACACCTCACCTCTTAAACACTGTCTACCTAGCGTGCTAGACACTTCACTTGGACCCCAACGTCTCTCACATTCCTGACAAGGGGAATAACACGAGTCGGGGTGTCTTTTCCAAGCTCAGAGCCCTCTCCCTGGACAGCACACCAATGCTTTAGCTATTCTTCTGTTATGTATCTGTAAGTGTGAACTTGTGAATTTACTTTTTAAAATGAAGTGCTTTCATGTACTGTAAAATAATGACAGTTTTATGTTGTATTGTGTGGTTATGAATTTACGTATGATTAGAATGAAGGTTTCCACATGAAAATATGGTATAGTAATTTTACAGTGTTTTTAAACCATACATCTAATGTAATATAAACAAATGACCCAATATTGTAGTTTTTTTACAACTATTGTGTAGGGTATATAATACTATAAAATCACAGTTTACTGTAGTAAAAGCTAAAGTACACTACAGTATTTATTACATTTTGTCAATATACTCTAGCTAATACTACAGTATAGCAGTGGATGTAAATATTATACATAGTATAATCTACTAGTATTTGTATGGTTGTATGTTGTTTTTGCCTTACCTGCTTTCTGGAATCGTTCTTCGCCAGACTCGAATCCCATCGTCACAGTCAACTCTGCTCTGTGTCTAAAATCCTCTGGCATACATGACGAGCCACTGGACAAACTGGTAAAGCGGAAAAAAAACGTTCATACGGAGGTAAGCGGTCAGCAAGTAAACGCAAAGAGGAACGCTGTCATACTGCCCTGTAGCGTTCGTTTCAAAGACAAAATGCAGCCATACGTTCCTCTGGCTACATAATTTCCAATTGTATATAGGGCTACGTTTTCAGAATGAGCCTATGTTGACAATTTTAGTAAATGCTCAAATGGGATATTGGTTGTATTCTGCTAGTTTTCTATAAAATATGACACAAAAATACTGAACAGAGCACATTTTAAAGTATCTCTTTTAATTTCACTTTAAAGATATTTGTTCCCTGTTTCAGTCAAAACTAATAATGCCATTTTTGCACACCTATTTTTTTTTCCTAATGGAGTACTTACAGTAAGTTTGAGACTGATGGAACAGCATTACAGAAATAAAACCAGAACAGACATTCAATCCAGGGCTAGTTTGGCAGATACTTGAAAAAAAGAGCATATACCATCAGTGTAACACATATATACTCTCTCTCTCTTTCTTTCACACACACATTTTTACAAGCAGAAGACAAAAGACATATAGCCACCAGCTAGACAGCCAGAGGCACATGTAGTGTGGGATTTGATTTAGAGTGACACTTTTGGACTGATTTTCGCACACGTCTGTCATGGTTGTGAGTTTATATTGACTTTCCATTGACTAATCTATCTTCTAACCTGAAAATAACCCTTTTTTGCATTATTAAATGTTCATTATTAAGCAGTTTTTCTTCCCTGCTTCTGAAAATGCAGGTGATTTCAGGTTTTATTATCTATCTGGGGACATTTTATTCTTAGCAAGTCAGCGTGTGTTCATTTCGCCTCTTTTAGAAATGCAATGCACTGCTAACAGCAAATATTTTGGGTCAATCTATGAAGCGTGCTCCCCTACAGAGGAGATGCAGGCAATGTGAGCGATGATTGGTTTGTGTCCTTCTGTGTCGCACTTCACTTTGACAACCATCAAAGTGCTGGCCCAAGGAGAAACTTTCATGAGCTTTGTCAACTGTTTTATTGCACTACATAATCAACCTTTCTTATATACAAAACAAACCTTTGCTATGTGGGAATGCAAAACTTTAAGTTACGAAGGAATAAAGATGAATAAGAATGATTAGCTCACAATTTCATGTTGTATTACCTAGTATTCAGTCAAGTTTAAAAGCTTAGAGCAAATCCGAATTACCCTTTCTCAAAGTGCTAATGCGAGTGATCACTGCGTAATTTGCAACGGTTAACAATAGTGTGATATTCACGCATGCAAGGCAAATAAATTCCACCTTTTCTTGACTAATGCTCATTTAGCCCTTTAAGCTCTTAGGGGATTGAATAAATTTGTTAGCCGCACATTTAGTAACCTTGAATTGTGGCAGATTACATTATGCGCTGCTGTTCATTGCACCACGCTGGGATATGAATTTATTCTGGCACGGCTGCTGTTTTTCACCAGCATTAATGTGAATGGCCCCTCCTCTCCCCATTGGTCTTTCCAGGTTCTCTGTCTTCACCCTGCTAATTGTCTTCCATGTTCACCTCTTAGTCTATTCGTTTAGCATGATTTTTTTGGGGACTTCTCAATTAGCTGTCCCCAAGAGTGAATATTAAGTGGGATTGTCTTGATTCAGTCATGTTGCTGTACAGTTGAAGTCAGAATTATTAGCCCTCACACATTTTAAGCATAATTATTTTAATAACTAATTTCTATTAGCTAATTTATTTTGTTATCACATCATGACAGTACCTAATATA
Organism: Danio aesculapii; assembly: GCF_903798145.1. NCBI lineage: Eukaryota > Metazoa > Chordata > Actinopteri > Cypriniformes > Danionidae > Danio > Danio aesculapii. Next base: position 21,863 of record NW_026613699.1, on the reverse strand, counting down.
CTAGTAGTAAAAATATTATTCAGCTTAAAGTGTAATTTAAAGGTTTAGAAAAAAATCTGCAGATTTATGCAGAATTATTTTAGGAGTATCATAACTAAAAACTTCATATATGAAATAAATAATAACTTTTCAACTTTTATTTAATGATTACAGTGCAAATCCATCTAGATCCACTTATTTGGTAAACAAAGCAAGTCTATTTTATAATATCTCAGAAATAAATCAAAGGAACACTTTTATATTAGTCTATAATATTACTGAAATTAATAAAAAAAATCTGAATAAATATAAATTTACACACATTTACACAAATAAACATGCGCATTTTCCATGTGGCTTTGTTCTGTAGCCAATCTAAAAATATATATTTCCTAAAAGGGCTAATACTGACCAAAATAGCTTTTAAAAATAGCTTTATTATTATTATTATTATTATTATTATTATTATTATTATTATTATTATTATTATTATTATTTCAACCAAACTAATAACAAAAGACTTTATCCAAAAAAATAAATAAATAAACTATAGGGAATTCTGTGAAAATGCCATTGCTCTGTTAAACATGCCTTGGCAAAAAATGTCAAATAAAAAAATAACTAAAATTATTATAAAAAATTATAATTAAAATTATAAAAAAATTTAAGACTTCAACTTTCAAAATAAATGAGAATAAATTTTGAGCATATTGTTTTCAGATAGGATGTTGAGGGTCTTAAAATAGCAGAATTTGCTACAAAGTTTGACCAAAATTTGTGGGTGTCAAATCACCAAGCTTGTTTTTTATTTATTTATTTATTTATTTTTTGTCCGATTAAGATTACTCTTAATATTCTTATCTGTATTGTTAATAAGAATGAGAAAGTTCAATTTATTAATGACTTTAAGACCAAAAAGAGAACAAAAGCATAAGTGATAAAAATAGTAAAGACTTTATGACGGCAGAGACAGACTGCCCTAATTTTGTGTCACCTTAAATAAACATTTCCCTGCACCAATATATTCATAATAGCACGAGCTGTCTAGGATGATGCAATTGAACATTATTCATATTCAAAATGATTTTATATTCAGCCCTAGTTTTGATTGGACATTAATAACTTGACCATTGTTAGCTGCTGATATAGACAGTTATTTCCTCTCACAGGTGCAAACCGTACCTCCAAGCTGGCCATTAGCTATAGTTTGTTCTTGTTTTTTTTTTTTTTTTGTAGTGTGTTCTAGCACAACCTTTTGTCTTAGATGCAGAGCAGTATCAGAATTATTGCTAGAAATGCAATGACAAAGTAGTCTATGTTAATGAATATGTTTGGGTATTGTGGTATGTTAAATGCGGTGCTGTTCAATTGTTTATTTATTTTCATTCACTTCATGTGAATAATTGACTTGTTTATGGGAATGTTTTAAAAGTTCCATAAAAAACAAAGCTAAAGTAGTTGGTTATATATACTGTATATTAAACAAAAGGATAAAATGACTTTCTATCTCCACTCCATCTCATGTGAGAGTAAAAAATGCATTTCGGGTAATTCACATGTATTAATTCTATGAATGAACCAATCAACCAACGAACCATCAAACGAATGAATGAACGGACGAACCAACCAACCAACCAATCTCTCTTTCATTTTGTATCCATATAAAGGGATGAGATGCTCAAGAAACTAGTTCTACTGTAGATATTAGATCATTTAATGGACAACACCTGGCATAGTCCTGAATAGAAAAGAATTTGAATAATGTGTTTAGGTATATTAGCTGTAGTATAAGTGGAATAATTAATCGTAGTATAATGCCGGCCATAAATTTATTTGAAAATAATGTACATTTGACATGGCAATGCCATAATTCTGTTTGATTCCAACTGTCAATTTTTCTTTACTATTAATAATAATATATTAACATATGATCAACAAAAATCCACATAACTTAACATTGGTTAAACCAGTAAAGATTGGTTAAACCAGTAAAGATTTGTGTAAAATGTAAAATATTGCAATGTAGGACTCCTTTGAGGCTGCAAAACTGTAATATTGGACAGTTGGACACACACACACACACACACACACACACACACACCTGTGACTGCATTAATGCAAAAGGCTACAGAAAAATGTGTGCTTAAAAATTTCACTAAAAAATATTCCCTCATGTCATTATGAAACACCCAAAAACTTATGAAACACAGTCAAGGCTTTTATTGATATATAAGCAACTAATCAATTCACATAGAACAACAAATGCAGTATTTGATGAAACTGTTCAGCAAAGTTATGAACAGGGATCTGTCACATTTTACATTTGTGTTGACAAGGTGAGTGAACACACAGAGAGTATGAAAATGATGACAGAAGTGAACTAACTTCTTAACACCTTTGTGACAAGATCTTATCCTTGTGACTCATTTCACTGAAATTTCTCATTAGCTTTTGAACTGTTTTTCTAAGAATAACAGGCCAGGCACATTGGCTTGTTAAAGCTTATTTCAAGAGTTCACACTTAGATAATGCTCGACTATGATAGCAGGTATGGCATGCTGTCACAGGAGAGAACCCTGAGCTCGCAGATAGATGAGCCCAAGGTTCCCGCCTGGTCAATGAGCATTAGGAGGGATACGAGATCAGGAGTTTCTCGAGTGCCCCTTTTTGCTATGTATGCGTTAAGTGCTTGTGACTGTATTACGATTCACTTATGTACATGTTTTTAGACTGTGGGAGGAAACCAGAGGACCCGGAGAAAACCCACGCAAACACAGGGAGAACATGCAAACTCCACGCAGGGAGTGCCGACTGGCTCAATTAGAACTTGAACCTGTGGCCTTCTTACTGCGAGGCAGCAGTGCTAACCACTGAGCCACCGTGTTGCCCGATCAAGAAAAAGGAGGAGGGAGAAGGGAAGGATGGGGGGGGGTTTCCAAAAACGAAGATAAGGAATGAAGTTTAGGCAGGATATTTATAGTAGTTTTAGAATGATCTGATAGGCTAGCTAATGATTAGCAATGAGGATCAGCTGTAGTCAATCATATCACGTGCTCCTCTCGAAATTAGTTTGTGAAACTTCACTTCAAGAGTTCACACTTAGATAATGCTCGACTATGATAGCAGGTTTGGCATGCTGTCCCGGGAGAGAACCCTGAGCTCGCAGATAGATGAGCCCAAGGTTCCCGCCTGGTCAATGAGCATTAGGAGAGATACGAGATCAGGAGTTTCTTGAGTGCCCCCCAAAATGCTACCTAACTCGGGACAGCAACCGCGTATTCGGAGAATGCCCTCCAAAGGCAAAAAGGGTGGTATATCCGGCTGCTGGATATAACGGTAGGAAAGGAAGAAACGAGGAAAAATAGAGATGTATAATATATACACGTACATATAAGTATGCACATGCACATACATACATACATACATACATATGCACACACACGTACACACTAAAATATACACACACATGCATACGGGCACAGGTTACGGGTAAAACAGGTTAGTCTAGGTCCTGGGAGGGGTAGTGGCGTGACTCGAGCTCGAAGTCACAGCTCGGGCGGTTGAGCTATTAAAGGCTGGCTCTAGCAGGAGTCGGGGAGAAGGGAGTGGGGGGTGAAGACTCCTACTAGACGGTGAGATTGAGGAGGCCAGCATAATGTATGACATGCGTCCAGATATATGGGTGTATGCGATCGCATATATACATCAATAGCGTATACATGCGTGTATATGCAGACTCTTATGCAAATGTGCACTTGCCTGCTGCATGCATATGCGAATGAATCTGGGCTAGAGAAGGGGCAGTGACGTGACTCGAAGTTCGAAGTCACAGCTCGGACAATTGAGCTATCAAAGGCGGGTTCTAGCGGGAGTCGGTTGGCGGTGAAGACTCCCACTAGAGGGTGAGCTTAGGGGTGCCAGCATAATGTATGACGTGCGTCCAAACACGTGAGTGCAGGTGGACGCATATCCACATCATTCGCATGTGCATGCATAGATGTGCAAAAGCGCATGCGGACGCATACTCGTTTGTTGCATGCACATACGAATGAAGCTGGGCCGGGAAAGGGGTCAGTAACGTGACTCGAGCACAAAGTCACAGCTCGGGCAATAGAGCAATCAAAGGCGGGTTCTAGCGGAAGTCGGTTGGTGGTGAAGACTCCCACTGGAGTGTGAGCTTAGGGGTGCCAGCATAATGTATGACGTGTGTCTGAACACGTGAGTATAAGCGGACGCATATCTACGTCATTCGCATGTGCATGCATTGATGTGCAAAAGCGTACGCGGACGCAGACGCGTACTCATTGCTGCATGCATATACGAATGTAGCTGGGCCGGGAAAGGGGGCAGTGAGGTGACTCGAGCACGAAGTCACAGCTCGGGTAAGATGAGCTATCAAAGGCTGGCTCTTACGGGAGTCAGGGAGTAGGGGAGACTCCTAGCAGCACTGGGTGGCGGGGAAACTAAGGAGTTTGGATAGAAGGAAGCATAGTTGGAAGGAAAAAGGAGTATAGGCTATATTGCCCATTTCTTTAAAGCCAATAGCTGTAAAGCTTCAATCTAGGCAAATTAGACTCTTGATGTAAGATGATGAATTCATCTGGAAGGTGTCATTTTGGCTGCCTTGAGGTGGCTTTGGTTGAGGCGGATATATGATTTGAAAGCGTCAGAAGACCACCTTCCTAGTGTTTGTATGTGCTGTTGTGATAATCCTTTGTGTGCTGCTGTGGTGGCAGATCCAATTCTAAATGAGTGTCTGGAGTATGATTCTGGTGAAAAGCCTGAAATGCGAAGGACAGCTTTTAGGTGTTTTTTGAAACCAAAGCGTGTAACTGGGTGGAATGAGTCATCTATGAAAAACGGGGAGAGGGGGCTGAAGGGTTTTCTTTTAATGCATGTATGCTAGGAGTGCTTGAGGCAAATGTAGGTCAGCTTCTGCCATGATCTCTGAAATGAGAAACAAGAAAGAATCAGAAATGAAAAATTTTCTACAACATTGTACATGTTCAGCAGGCATAATGAATTGTTTTAGCTGAAATCCATGCGAGGCGTCTTAATAAGGGCATGGGAAACTGTGAATAGAAGTGCATTTTGTTAAAACATGGTATGAAAGCTTTATTATCACAGTGTACAAGGATGGTAGAGGTGGGCATTCGTCCCTCCACAAGATGGCAGCTGGCTGGAGAGCTGAGGATATTGGGTGTGACTTGTCTGGTGGTCCTAGAAGTGCCTCTTGAAGACAGAGTAGGTAAAGTGATAGTGGAGTGTAAACCCTATTTATGATATAGAATCTTTTTTTTTTTTTAAATACTAATATATCTAATACGGAGTCAATGGATGAAACATTACTGCATTTTTTAGAAATGTTCTCCTCCTATTCATAGCAGTCAAGCGGGAAGTTTGTTTCTTTGTCGTTTTCACATCCAACCGACTTGCCATTAGAAACTTGCATATATAACCAGCGAAAGCTAATGGTGGAGGAGAAAACTCTCAAGGTTTTAAAATATTCCTTTATGGTGTCACAAAATAAAGTTTTAACAGTTTTTAGACGATAACGTAGTTGATTCAAACTTGAATCGGCAGTTATTCACAAAGATGGCGGGTCTTTGACAATGTGCCTCGGATTATGCGAACTCTGACTCCCAGCATGCCAGCGGGAGCTTCGTCATCACCTCCCCTGCCGAGAGCAGCTTTACTTCGGACAGTCTATCTTTTTAGTCTTTTAAATCTAATTTCTATTTTTATTTTTTCTTTGTTTACCAAATTGCTTAACGTTATCTTTGTGTCCTATTAATCGCATCTTGTACTTTGTACTTGTATAATGTCAAGTGTAGTTTAATAAATCTGATAATCAAAGACACAAGTCTTTGTATAATAACTTTGTACAATTAAGTTTACATTTATGATCATTTACGTTTATATTTTCTTAAATCATAAATATTCTTTCATAACAATATTAATTATAGGGCCATGCTTTATATAAATAAATGGTTTTATTGTACAGTGAAACTGATGAAGCCATGGTTAGGTAAGTGACATTATAAGTACACTGCCGTTCCATTTGAAGTACGCCTTGTGTCCTTATGTCCTCGGTAGTTCGTTCCTCCAAGTGTGAACTTGGCAAGTCTGAACTTTCAATGACGCAAGTTCGATTTTTGCGTACTTGGTAATGAGAAACAACCTTTATGTATTTACGTGATGAGTCACTATGGCGTATTACGATTGAACTTCTATGCTCATTGTGTTTTCCACTAGCTAATAAGCAACTTTCAGAAGTTTATTTATTTATTATAATTATTTTTATCATCATCATCATTATTATTTATTTTATTTTTATTTATTTATTTATTATATAATTATTATTATATTCGCAGTCTTTTGGAGTCATTCATAGCAGTCAAGGGTGAGGGCTGGACCATCGCAAGTTTTGGTAGCTCATTGGATGGTGGCACTTTTTTCAGCTATTGGTTCAATGGAGTGTCAATCAAAAGTACCAAAGGTCGGCGGCCATTTTGTTGACCAAACTTCACTAGTGTTTATGTTTGGAAGGCTGTTTTAGTGAATGCACTCCAGCGACTAGTTTTGATGACATGGCTTTCCATGGATGTTTATCAAAGAATAAAGATGTTGTGGACTAATGTTTTATGGATTGCCTGGACCTTTGTGATCAAATTATAAGCTGTTGGAATGTTATAGATCTGCGGAAAGACGGAAGGCTTGAGAGGTGAGTTTCTTTCATTAAAATCATTCTATACATGAGTTAGTTATTATTTGCGAGGCTTGTCCTTTAAGCATGCTATATACGTTACCACAAGTGCACCGCTAGGATAGCAGTGAGAGTTTGGCTTTGTTGCCATGGTGTATATCGTCGGCGTCTTGGGAGTTTAGGCAGAGTTCGTGGACGGTGATCAAGTTTTTGGATTAATCTTGCTGGAGAATAGGGTTTGGATACCCGGCTGATGTGTTGTGTGAGGCAGTTGAAGAGGAAGGTTTTTTAGGTTGTTGAAGTTATAGTTGGAGATATGGTTATTGTTGTTTCTTGAAGAAGTGGTGGTAGATGTAGTTGGCTGTTGAGGAGCAGTTTTCCATTTCCAAAAACGAAGATAAGGAATGAAGTTTAGGCAGGTTATTTATAGTAGTTTTAGAATGATCTGATAGGCTAGCTAATGATTAGCAATGAGCATCAGCTAGGGGCGGGCGATATGACCTAAAATTAATATCAGAGCGATAGAGATAGGTAGAGCGATTCAGCAAGTTTTTAGAGAAAATCAAATCAGATTGCACTACAACCATTATATTCAGTCGCACAAATGCTCCCAAATATATTATGAGGGCGCATAGATTAAATTTCGGGCGCTCATGCGACCAAAATGGTTGCAATTTCGAGCCCTGTAGTATAAGGACAGGTATTCAGACCACAACTGAACGTTTGAAGAAAATTGAATGCCTTATTATTTAGAATTAGCTATTATTGATGTAAATGCAGCTGTTCAAGGCGCATAATTGATTTATTACGGTATTGACGGTATTAGAAAATCCATGCCGTGGCGCAATGTCACACCGGTGATGACTATGACACCGGTGTACCGCCCACCCCTAGGATCAGCTGTAGTCAATCATATCACGTGCTCCTCTCGAAAATAGTTTGTGAAACTTCACTTAATTTCACAGATATTTTAGCAATATCATATACTTTGAATAGAAAAATTAAAAATTGTCACACCGTCTGGTATGACTCAGTTGGAACTGCTACAGTGCTGAATCATATCACAAGACACCAAGACTTAATTGTTTATTTTTATATAACCTTCATTGGTGCTCCAGTTCATGTTTAAACCTTTTAGTTTATTGTCATTTCTTTTTCAGTAAGTAGAAACCAGCCCACTATCATTAAAAAAAAAACATGAGTCATGAAGTCAAATTAAAAAATAAATAAAAAACTTAAACAGTGACTCATAAGGTTGTATGAAGATATCAAACAAATACACACATTTGCCATCCAAATGTCGAAGTGTGAAATATTTTTGAATTGTCATGAGTGTGTTGGCTTGGAACTTGTGCAGTGAATACTTGCCTCTTGGGAAAAGGTATTAAATCTTAACATTCTCTGACATTTAAATTATTTTTAGATCTCTGTATGATATCTGAGGATATTGCAGTACAGTTTTTCATTAAAACTATTTAATTATAGCTCTAGTTTGGCTCATCCTCAAACAAAGATAGTTATAAGGTCAATAAAAGAAAATTACCATTACATCAACCCCCAAAGGCAGAGGAACTGAAAAATCAGGGGTTAAATTTCATTTTTAACACTTTTCTTCAACACTTTAGCCATAACCTTTCCTTGGGTTCTCACCGTTTTTCTAATGACTGCTTCCTGAACCTTGCAGTTCACTGTGTTAGCGGAGAATAGATACAGTTATAACATCACACTTGAAATGTAAGAGATGTGTGAGAAAAAAAACTGAAATTGTCTCGTACAAGATGTGCTTGTGAATATTCTTTAGGTCAATCAGCATGTTCTCTGGCTCAAAGTGATAAAGTACAGCTGAACCATAGTTACAATGGTGTTTACAAATCCTTTCTCTCTCTTTCTTTGAAAATTTTGAAATAATTTAACCCAGCGGGCACCTTGATGTCAAAATGACATCAAATTGACATCAAGCATAATGTCAAAGAACATGCAGATTGATTTGATGTCAAAACCTTCATCCATTTGACATCTAAACTTTGATGCCCTTTTTGACCATGCACCAAATAATGACACAAAAAGTATTATGATGTAAGAAATGTGGTCTTCATCTGAAAGCTTCAATTGCAAATTCCAAATTCAAACAGGATTTAATATCCCTACAATTCATCTAAACAACCTTAATGTCTAAGACCCCTGATTCATCAGTTTCATATCCTATTATTTGCTTTAGTATTTATTTCTAGTTTGTAGTTTTCATGCTGGGAAATCACCATTTGGTTGAATTCTCTTGCCATTTCCCATTCTTTAATGGTTCACCTGGAAACAAAACCATGTTATGTTATGTTATGTTATGTTATGTTGTGTTGTCTTGTGTTGTGTTGTGTTGTATTTCTTTTGTACAGATGATGGCTTTGCATATTTATTCCCCTAAACTAGTCACCAAACAAATCAACCTGTGATTGGTTGCTTCACATGTCAATCAGACGGTCTCTTGTGTGCTCGTTGGCCAATTAAAGCTGCAACGGAGTTCAGATTGTCTGCCGCCTATCTTAAGGTCTGGTTATAGTGCTGTTAACACTGGGCATTTTTTTTAATAGTACCTAGAACTATTGGTGTCCCTTTTTTGTTGGTGCTGTTATTTTTAGTTTGTTTGCTTTTTGTCATGTTTACATAGCAGGAACTTGACTTTGAACTTGAGGAATGATTTTAGTTCTAGGAATGTCATTTTGTGGTTCTAAAAAAGCTCCTACAGTATTTAAGAGCAGGATCTATTCCAGCATACTGGAGCATACAGTAATGAAAGTGTATACTGATTGAACAAAGGTTTGTTATACAAAACAATAACAGTATTTTAAAGTGTTACAAGACATACGCATACAGAAAGCTAATGTTAGTCATTGTTAGTTGCACTGGCCTACGGCATTGCTTTTTTGTTCTCTGCTTCAATCATCATATAGCACCACAAGTTGTCATAGGTCATTTAGTCCTCCTTTATTCTGATTTAACCACATAATACATTCACACAACAGCTCCATTATCCCAAAACAACCAGCATACAATAAAAACCTACAGCTTTGATCATGTCCTCCATCCTCCAGTTGTTGATTTTGTAAAAAATAGGGCTTGATGTTGCTGTTGGCTGACTTACGTCATTTCAAAGTTACTGATGATATGAACACAACAACGAAGATAGTCCAGGGAGAAATTAACTTATGAGAAACCTGCACTGGTAGCTTGTAAGTACCCATTGCAAAAGCCCATTATGCGAAACAAGTAGACCTTCTAAACAAAATGCTGTACCTGTAAATAAGCTGAATAGGCACCCTATAAAACATAAACAGTGTAAACAAAAGTAAGTAAATTTGCTACAGAAATATTAGAGATAGTAAACGAGAACATTAACATGCCATGCCTCTTCTGCATGAATATATGGGCAGTAAAATGCTTTTTTTTTTTTTTTTTAACAAAACACTATTTTTCAAGAAAAATTGGTTGTACTGTATGTATTTTTAAGTCTGGTGTTTGAGCAATTATAAGGAGTTACTATTTTTATAAATTCTTTGTTATGTAAATTTTAATTGTAATAAACTGGCAGCTACTCTAGCACTCTGCAACTCTCACATGGTCGCCCACTGAAGCTAAGCAGGTCTGTGCCTGGTCAGTACCTGGATGGGAGATCACATGGGAAAGACAGGTTGCTGCCGGAAGTGGTGTGAGTGAGACCAGCAGGGGGCACTCACACTGGGTCCTAACTCCCCAGTATATTGCTGGGGGCTCTATACTGCTCAGTGAGTGCTGTCTTTCAAATGAGATGTTAAATCGAGGTCTTGACTCTCTGTGGTCGTTAAAACTCCCAGAATGTCCTTCACAAAAAGAGTAGGGATTTCACCCCGGTGAATAATCCTGGTGAAATTTGCCCACTGGTTTCTGTCCATCATGGCCTCCTAACCATCCCTATATCATAATTGGCTTCATCTCTTTGTCTCCTCTCCTGGATGCTGCACACTGGTGGTGGTTAAGGAGATTCTACACAAAAATGTGTAAAGCGCTTTGAGTGTTTAGAAAAGCGCCATATAAATGTAAGGAAATATTATTATTAATTAATTGAAATGATTATTATTACTATTATTTTTATTATTATTTATTAATTGAAATAAACTTTAAAAAAACTGGTCTTAGAATTCAAATAGCTTGAAAGCTATTTTTTTCACTGTTGGACACTTACCTTCATATGGTACTATTTATTATATATGAAATTAGGTGTAAGGGTCCATCTATTAGTCCTATGACGGAACTAACAGCATGGGTGAAGGTTAAATGCGTGTAAGTCTTTTAGCACATGTGAAAAATATTTTTATTCATTAAAATTTATTTTAATGTGTTCCAATTTATAATAATTTCAGATTTAGATTCATCTAATTCAAGCTGATTACCTTATAGGTTGTGATTAGGTCTAATTTTGATTGGTTAACCTAATAAATCCTTATTTTCAATTAATGGTTCATCGTTTACCCGAAGTCGCTTAGAGTCAGTATGCTGGCCAGTTTCATCTGCTCACGGACACATCCTTGCCAGTTCTGATTCTTAGCAGATAAGCTAATTTCCTTTAAGTAATAATAGGAGTAATAAGCCCCATGCTTGCATATACTTAAAGAAAGTTTGATTTAGCTCCTAGATTATATCATACTAAGTCAGTGATTGTCAGAAATCAACAGGTCTCTAATGCTGTGCCCATGCTCCATCCATTGAGCCTAAATGCATGACTAATCCTGGTCGTAGGCTGCGGAAACATCAGCCTAAACAATCTACTAGATTTTAATGATTTCAGGAAATATTAGAGTTAAACAAGAATTTTACATTTATTTGTCAGGCAAAGATTTTCCATTCCAATTCACATAATTAAACAAAATAAGCCAATTAAGATTGTACAACATCAATTATTCAAAGATATATTTAATAGTTAGAGATGAATACCTGACCATGTAGAAATACAGAGCTCAGACTCACAAACTGCAATGGGGTATCCCGTCTACAGGATCCCACAGACACTGCTGCACCCTTTGCCTAAATACTCAAAACATCATAAATTCAAGACAATAAAAGCTTCACCAAGACTCTTGCCTGGTCATGAGTTGATGCGAAGACCATTTTCCCTGGAATGGAGCATCTGGCAAAGATCTTATCAAAGTCAAAACCCAAATTAACTGATATAAGGGAGATTGTAAAATATTACATTGAAATTAGGACCACTTTACCAATCACACAGAGACATTTAAAATGACACCAGACATGAATATAAAGCCACAAGATAAACCATATTAAAAACTTAAACAATCTGTGTGGAATGTGAGTGAGCTGCTCTGGAGGAGAAGGTAAGTCCAGGGCAAAAAGGGGGGCTCAGGATGCATGATCAAGACAACTTGAACACCTGGTTTTCTAGCTGATCTTCTTCTCAGATTAGAAAGTTTATTGCTTTAGTGCCTGATCATTCCCATGGTCTTCTCTCGTGTGGAGTTCCATAACAGTTTTCAGGGTTTAATGTTATGGAGAGATATAGCCATCCATACAGAATTCCTGGTTTTACGATGTGGTCACATGTTGATTGGTCAGTTTGAATGTCTCAGCATTTGGAGTCAGTATGGACCTTCTTGAGTCAAACAGACATGTTTTGTCATATAAACAAATCCATATGATAATTTAGCCTCTTACATAGGAATAAGATTTTATTTTTCACCACGACTTATTGGACTTGTTGGATACTTTCAATAAATAGGGGGGTCAGACCAAGACAACAAAGCCTAACAATTTTAAAGTGATTTCAAAAAATTTAAATATGTAAAAAATTCTAAAACAAAAAATTTACAGGTGCATGTCATGGGTTTCACAGGAGGCTTCAGTCACATGATCTCAAATGGGGTCCTTCAAATAATTCAAGTTTTCAGTGGCGATTTAGCATGTAGTGTCACAGCAGAGGACATGATTTTCAGAAACAAAATATATTTGATTGCCATTTAAGAGCTATGCTTCAGACAGTCACACCATAGAGATTTGGGTTTTTTTATAACAAGACTTTCATGGAAGACAAATAAATGTTTAACATTTATTTCTTCTTTTTCGGCTTAGTCCCTTTATTAATCTGGGGTTGCCAAAGCAGGATGAACCGCCAACTTATCCAGCACATGTTTAACATTTACTGCATTTTAAGTGATAACAATAGTAACTGTATTTATTTTGTCCTGTTTCACGGTGAAAATGCAACGTCAGATCAAACAAACCGATGTACTGTGGTATATAGCAGAATTTCTACTAGCTGAATTATTTATCCTACCGTATCTCCCAGTCCTAGTCTGGTGTCATACAGTATCTGTAGCACACCTGACAATGTATAGTGTATACAGTAGGCCTATATACAGTATGTGTCTGCTTAGAACGGGTCAGATCTAAAATATGCTCCTTTGGCGTAAGCTCATTTAGAGTCAGTCATCCATTCAGTCGGCATGTTGCACAGGAGCCGATCCGCCCCTATCATCAGGAGAGAGCAGAGAAGAAAAGAGGGGAAATGGAGACCTTTTTTGAATTTAGATAAAGGAAAGCACGCACAATTGTTGAGCGGGCACAGACACGACTGAAGCACAGGAGGAGGTGACAGAACCGCTCATTATGTTAACGGCTCGTCATTCCGCCGTCTTTTGTAAAAGCATGATTAAACTGCCAGGACAATTACCAGTGCCTCAGTAAAAGAATCTGGCATTTTTACGACTTCCATGCGGCATATACCGACAGGTGCGATGGCAAAGGCCTCCGATTGTCTATAGCGATTTTATCTCGACAGGGTGCTGAAGAACGCCACCTTGCTCGCAAGCAGAGACTTCTTGTTAGACTATAGGGGGAATTGAGGTTGAACTAGAGTCACGTGAATACAAATGAACAAGCTTCAGACTCTCGGCAAGTCTATGTGCCACAACCACAAGAATACAGATCAACAATGCAGGGTCTTGTGGTCTCTGCCTGGGAGGGGGTATGAGGTGATGTGTGATCTGAAATGGCGAGGCACATTTTGTTCTGTTTACTGTAGCCTTTCTGTCCCTTGTGTCTACGAGAGACTTTTGTTCCTGAAGAACAAAAACGATGAAGCTTGGAAAATTTGTGAACCTCAACCCCTGTAGAGCCGACATGTGCCTTTTGACTTGAGCGTGTGTGTTTGTTCAGGCTCCAAATTAACTGTTTTTGTAAAGGCTTGTGAAAAGAGAAAATCTACTAGCTGAAAAATGTGTCTAAAGAGTTTAGAAAAACACATTTGGGGTTATTCTTATTTTAAAACATTCATTCTCTGTTCGGCTTAGTCCCTTCATTAATACGGGGTTGCCACAGCAGAATGAACCGCCAACTTATCCAGCTTGTGTTTTACGCAATGGATGCCCTTCCAGCCGCAACCCATCTCTGGGACACATCCATACACACCCATTCACACTCATACACTATGAACAATTTAGCTTAGCCAATTCACCTGTACCGCATGTCTTTGGACCGGAGCACCTGGAGGAAACCCACACAAACACAGGGAGAACATGCAAACTCCACACAGAAACGCCAACTGACCCAGCCGAGGCTCGAACCAGTGACCTTCTTGCTGTGAGGCAACAGCACTACATACTGCGGTCTTCAGCTGGTCTTCCTGTTGCTAAAATTCATTCATTAATTTTCCCATTGTCAGGGGTCACCACTCATTTTCACATCGGTCACAGGAGAATGAACCACCAACTATTCCAGTATATGTTTTAAGCAGTGGATGCCCTTCCAGCCGTAACCCAATACTGGAAAACACCCGTACAATCTCACATTCACACACACTACGGCCAATTTAGTTTATTCAATTCATCTATATCGCATGTCTTTGGACTAAGAGGATAACCGGAGCACCCATAGGAAACCCATGCCAACATGGGGAGAACATGTATTTTCCACATAGAAATGTCAATTGACCCAACCGGGACTTCAACCAGCAACCTTCTTGCTGTGAGGCAACAGTGCTAACCGCTAAACCACCGTGTCACCATAGCAAAAATTTTGTATACAAAATGATGTATTATTTTTTTATGACAAGTGAAAAGACAAGTGAAAATGCTTTTTCAAATAAAATACATTTTATTTATTTCATTCATTTATTTATCATTTATTTTTATTCAGTGTTCCATTTTTATTTTTATTTATTTTATTTTTATTATAATTTCTGACACAGTGGTCAGTGGCATAAAGAGTAGATTTCTTAAAAACCTATTTAATTATTAATAAGTATTATAATATTTAAATTAAGTAAAATAATAAAATTAAAGTACTTATGTAAATGGACTTAGTTACTTTACTTAAGTATTTTTGGCTACTTTGTACTTGTACTGAGTATTAAAAATATAAGCAACTTTTACTCTCTACTTGACTTAATTTTTGATTGAATATATGTACTCTTTACTCCACTACATTTGAATGGACGCTTACCGTTACTCGTTACATTGTGATTGTGCGCGACAAGTCGGCATCTTTATCTACCTCGGCTACTTTGTTGGCCGGACGAGGTGCCAGCAGGATGCTGAAGGTACTGTATGCTATTTATGAGCTAAATCACATGAACGTGAATTAGCAGCTTGCCTAATACCAGGTGTTTAATTAGCGACATGGCTGCAGCTAATGATGAGCTGAAGTTGGCACATCAAGCAGAGCCAGCACTGATGACCATCCATGGCCTTATCTGAAAGAAATGTTTTAATTTGCCGATATGCAGAATGGCTCTTACAGGATGTAGTGTCTACTTTGTTTGCCATTAAACAGGAAAATAAGTGCTTTTAAGAATTTATCGTCAAATTTGAGAAAACACATTGAAGTAAGAGTACATTTTGCATCAGGTGCATTTAGCTGTGCGTTTCTGATGTATTTTTCATTGAATTTCTATGTAGTTTACTAAGTTGAAAAATCACACTGCTCCTCTTTGTTTTTAATTTTAATACAGAGAAAACATCCTCATCAATTGAAAAACTACCCAAAATAAAAGTATTGCCCCCCTCTGAGACTGAGAGGGGAATCACATGAAAGTCAGCTCTGAATTTTTTTTACTACGTTTTACTTTTTTTTTTTTTTTTAATTGTTTGTCTTTTTTGAACATTTGAGTTTGACTGAGACTTTTTGTTCTTTTTTTCTAATCTATTTTGTTTTGCCATTTAGAACACTGAGGTGTAAAATTTAATTTCTATATTAGAAAAAAAAAACCTTTCTTGGTGTTCTTTGAGCCTACATTCAGTATGAGTAAAATACTTAAGTTCTTTTAAAATCAAATACTTTAATACTTTTACTCAAGTCTTATAGGAATTGGTGACTTGTAAGTAATTTTTACAGTAAGGTATCTGTACTTTTACTCAAGTATGGTTTTCAGGTACTCTTTACACCTCTGAGATATTTACATTAGATGTTGCCTACGCTGTTGTTGTCTATTGGAAGGAATGCGTCAATAGAGCCGCCATTTTAGTACAGGGTAGTGCTCCTTTGAAATGAATGTGGGACCATGGTGCAGACGGGACTGGCAATCTGGAACCATATATAATGGCAGAGAGATAAAAAGAGGTGTTACATGGGCTCTCTTTGGCTCATTGAAGACCAGACAAGCTGCAGTGTTCTGGATCATCTGTAGAGGCTTGAGAGTGTTGGATGGGAGACTAGCTAGACAAACATTACAGTAGTCGAGCCTTGAAATGACAAGAGCTTCAACTAAAAGTTGTGCAGCATGATCTGTTAAGAAGGGTCTAAATTTTTGGATGTTGAAAAGTGCAAATCTGCAAGATCGAGCTGTGTTAGCAGTATGCTCTATGAAGGACAACTGATCATCCAGGATAAGCAAACAGCAAAAGTTCTTGCATCATCATATACAGCTGAAGTCAGAATTATTAGCCCCCCCTTTAATTTTTATTTCTTTTAAAATATTCCCAAATTATGTTTAACAGAGCAAGGAAATTTTCACAGTATGTCTAATAATATTTTTTTCTTCTGGAAAAGTCTTATTTGTTTTATTTCGGCTAGAATACAAGCAGTTTTTTTTATTTTTAAACACCATTTTAAGGACAAAATTATTAGCCTCTTTAAGCTATATATTTTTTTTCAATAGTCTACAGAACAAACCATCATTATACAATAACTTGCCTAATTACTCTAACCTGTCTAGTAAACATAATTAACCTAGTTAAGCCTTTAAATGTGACTTTAAGCTGTATAGAAGTGTCCTGAAAAATGTCTAGTAAAATATTATTTACTGTCATCATGGCAAAGCAAAAATAAAGTAGTTATTAGAAACAAATTATTAAAACTATTACAGTATGTTCAGAAATGTGTTGAGAAAATCTTCTCTCCATTAAACAGAAATTAGGGGAAAAAAATAAACAGGGCGGCTAATCATTCAGGGGGGCTAATAATTCTGACTTCAACTGTACCAGCCAAGCTGATCTCTGTCATTGTTCCAAACTACAAAAAGTACGACACTCACATTTTTGTTTCTGTTTAATGCAAGGAATGTGTTTTGCAATATGAATGTCTGCTGACTAAAACATACCCTATGATGCTGATTCTTCAATTGAGGCATAAGCTGTTAGAAGATGAGCAAGCTGACAGATAACACGTTGTCACTTACATCAGCAAATCTAAAATTATCATTCTTAAAGTACTTAATGCCACAGTGCCAAAAAAGTTTACCAAACCACCTAGAGAGTAACTCTCTTCTGTTTACACACAAAACCTATTTTTGCTCATATTTGGTGTTTGGCAAGTGTTAAATTTGGACTCTGTCTGTGTACAGATCATGTTCACCGTTGTGGCACCTGTGAATACCCACAATACAGACAATAACAATTCCCCTGTATTTACCTGCGGTGTGACATAAGCATTATCTCTGCATGCTCTAATGAAAACTGCATTCATTTCTTCTAGAAACTGCATGCCTATAAACCTCATCAGTAGCAGGTTTAGACCACGGTGACTTGGCAGGCAGGGACCACTTGTGCTTTTAGGTGCCACACTTTAACATTTCCTAGAAATCCTAGATTAAGGATTATTTCACAGCAGTTTCCATGCAATTTATTATTTCATGGATTACTCTGTAATAGAAGTAAGCTAAGAAGAAATCAAACTGTTATATGAGCATGACTGAATTTTTTTGTAAGTGCATTTAAATATGTGAGCACATTCGTGAAATTGCATGGTTAACACCTAAATAACCAACTGTTAGACATATTATGTGTTTGGTGTTTGCAAATTTAGACTTTTATTGATTACAGCTTCAAACAATCATTGTGTCACCCAATTTGAACTAAATAAAAAGACAGTTTTTGTTAGACAACAGTTTATTAAAAGTAATAAGGAGGTGGGAAATAAATAATATATTACATGTTAAGTTCATTAAATGTGTGCCAGTTACTTTTTAAGTAAAGTAATGTGAAAGTATGTTTTTTTATTTTGTGTGTGTGCATAGATATTTACATTAGATGTCACCTACCTTGTTGTTGTCTATTGGAAGGAATGCATCAATAGAGCCACCATTTTAGTACAGTGTAGCACTCCTTTGAAATGAATGCGGGACCAAGCTGCAGTGGAGGACTGTGGGCATCCAGAGTCAGAGATATACACATATATTGGGAGTTTTCACTTCTCATTCTAACGGAGGGAGTGATTCGTTTGTGAATGAATCTCTGTTATGAACGACTCGTTCTCTTAGCCGACACAAATACAAGTTTGCTTATGTTATTCAACAAAACTAGCATAAGCCTAGTATTTAGTGCGAGTCGGTGCTACTTTGTCTTAAGGCTAATGCAGTAAGAGACTGTATTATCATCAATAACGTTACTTGTTTAACACAAAAGTTCATAACATACAAAAACATAATCTTACCCATGAAATGTTCTGCCTTTGTGCTTTGTTTTCTTTGTTTGCTCGTTACTACACCCGTACACAGCGCTAAAGTCCAATATCTTCACGTTGGCACACTGTCTTGACTAGTGTGGTTGAATGACATTTGTGTTGGGAGTACTGTACAATGTGGCGGCGCTATTGATGCATGGTCTGTATGCGATATCTAGTGAATATATCCATGGTGTGTGTGTTTGTGTGTGTGTGTTTGTGTGTGTGTGTGTGTGTGTGTGTGTGTCTTTAAGACTAAGATAGGCTTAAGTTTGTAATGCATGTTTTTTTTGTACCCAACAGTGATAATAAGAATGGTCAGATGGTGATATTATTGTATTATTTTCAATATAATGGATTTGGATTTATTACAGTTTACACTGCTGCATCTTTTTGTGCAGTTTATTTCTACAAATATCTGGCAACGTGTTCTTACATCTTTTTTAAAGTGAATAGACATAAGTGAATAAAACATTTTCCTGTTATTTATTTCTCTTTGGAAGAAAGAATGACTTGTCTGATGTTCATTAAATGTGTAATTAAAATTATTTGTTCAGTTTGGTAGCCTATTGTACAAACCTCGTGCTATTTCTGTAATTCTACATTCTATATTTTCTTCACTTAATCATGGTGGGAGCCATAGTGGTGAGAGCCTTCTGGTAGGATGCTTTGATTTTATGTTTAGAATTGCTAGAGCAAGTGTTTCTCAACCAGAGGGTCACAATTCATTTATTTGTATTTTTTATTTTTTTTTTGGAAAGGTTTTAGTGATGCATAATTTTGATTTTGATAGACGTATTTGCTGTTCAAGTGCATGAGAGAAACATTTGTGGTTAAATACACTGTGATTACTATTATAGTGATATTTTTCTCACTTGATACAAAATGTCTCTCAACGATGAATACATTTATGGGTTTGTCATCAGCAGAAGTTAGTCATAGTTTGGTAAAACTTAGAGTGTAGCAAATGGGAGGAGTACAACAAATACATTTTCTGCATTCCTGTTTGCTTAAATAATAAAGACAAGCTCAGATATAGTGTTATCAAGACCTCCAGACAAAGGAAAAATGTGTGAGACTGATAATGGCAGCCTGAAGAGAGAAAAACAATGTCAAATTTACTGTCCCAGTAAAGATGCTGCATTTGAAACACCTCACATAAGTTGTAGTTTATGTTTTTGTAATTTGTTGGAAAGATGTTATAAAACAAGCTTTAAAATCTTATCCTAAAATTAAAAAATTACCAATAAATGAGGGTTCTTATACTAGCTGGGCTAATTTGGATGTTGGTTCTATTAATTAGGAGCAGTTTTCATTATAAAAAAGAAAAATATTGATCACATTAGCAATGACGAATCATGGAGGCTCATTTAAATGGGTCAAAAGGATACCAGCTGACGATGACAGTAAAAAACAATGAATGGACGCGCAATACTTACACCCAGCGCATCAGGGCACAAGACGTGTTTGGCACAAGATTTGTTGTTACAAAGCGCGACCCCTAATTTTCACATTTTGTGCCGCGTTGTTTAAATAGAAAATCCATTTGCGCCACTTTATGGACTCATGGATGCTCCGGTCTAAAAAGGAGGTGGGTTGAGGCGCATTGTTGGTGCGTTGCTATCTTGAGGAATAGAGGAATTAGATTTGTTCACCTTGTATGCATCACCATATAGGGAATAAGAATAGAACATGTGTTTGGATATAACTTTTTTGACCACACTTTATTATTTTTGTTCATTTATTTGTTAGCTGGAAATTAGAAGTGAATTTAGAAATAGTTTTGAAACAAATATTTGCTATTAACGAACAAAATTAAATATGTAGACCAATGGATGTCTACCGTGGAGTGCGTACAACACCGTTTCCTTACCCACGAAAGTAAAGGAGTAAAGTAAAGAGTAAAAGTAAAGAGAAAGAGAAAGTAAAGAGGCCGAATGGAGGAGGCTCGTTTTTTATCCTCGCTGCAGATGATCTGTTTAACTGTTTTCTCGCTAGTAAAGCGTTCAGTTTTTTTTCACTTACAATGTCTGCTTTGTAAATAGCAAATGTGAAATGGTCGCGACACAACTCACTCTTAAAGAGAATGGGAGATGAGTCTCTGATTGGTTTAATTCTCGTTATGCTCAAAACACACCCACAACTCATTAACAGAATAAGCACAACCCTGTTAGACCATGCGCCGGGCGCAGAGTGATCAATCCAGTAGGTGACACTATTTATCAGTAATATTATTTCACAAACGTTAAAAAAGTAAGTAATAGAGATTGCAAAAAAAATTTTCTAAGCTGTAATTTTGTGTTCTATGAGGGGGCCAAGGGTGGCCGAGCTTATTGACATGGAGGCAACCACCCCAAAGCTCACATTCATATAATCCCACAAAAAGCTTCATCACCACTGGCATAGCATGACTAACTCATTTTGTACAATATACATAACATATATGGTGCACTGCCAGCTGTCACCATGCTCATTACTGTCAAAGGCTACTGTCAGCTGGCTTGGCATGGCATCAGTCATAATTGGGTCAGGCCACACTGGATAGGCCACACACAGTTCTGCTTTTGATGCCTTCATGTTCATCTGGAAGCTGAAAGGACTGATAGGTCAAATCAGGGCAACAAGTGTTAGAGTCTGTGGGCAGTTCGGCTAAACACATCGAGTTGATTGGTTCCTAATGAGGGTTCACCAAAACATACCAAGCTGATGGCCTGTAATTAACAGACTGACACAAAGCACTATGATGATTGGCCGGTAATGAGGATGAAATATGGAGACTGATAAACAGGTCATTAAGAGTGCGAGTGTTTATTGTGAACGAGCACTGCATTGTGGTTAGGATATGAAAAAGAAAGCAGTTTTGTCAGTATGAAAGCTATCAATAACTTATTCTGTATGACTGCATAACAAAAAACAGCTCACAAACGATCTTGAAACTTCAATCATGCAGTTAAGATTTGGAATGCAATTCACAAGCAAACAACTCGGAAACTGTTATCCATTAATTTATCTTTTACAAAAGATGTGGCCAGATTTGACAGAACAAATCACTGTAAAGAGAAGAGCAAAATACTAATATTAAAATAAAATAATAATATTAGGGTTGTCACGATACTGGAATTTGGTACCAATTGATCACGTCGATCAGCAGGTTTGTCTATAAGCTCACATACGAGCAATAGGCTGATAGGCAGTGTGCCTGTATCTATGGTTACACTCATGAACAGCGGTAAGTTTGGTGAGACTGATGACCTTTGGACGT